>NW_006263306.1:36700-37210 GCF_000469605.1 Apis dorsata | reverse complement strand
AAAAAAAAAAAAAAAAAAAAAGAAAAAAGAAAAAAAGAGTATCGTTCACAATAATATATCAATTTCGAGGCCTGAAAACGTACAAAGCTGTCGTTGCCGTTTAACACGATTACAAGCGGGGTTATAAACGTCAAACGGCATAAAGCGTTCCTTTTTTGGGGGTCGCATACGGTCCGTGATACTTTCACTCCCCCAGACCACGCCGAAGGGATTTTCGATAATAGCCGAATTTATGATGCTGCGAAGAGACACTCGCGTTTATAGGGGAAGCTTTTAACTCTAACGCCCCGCGTGAAAAATGCACGGAGGGATAGGAATGCGATTTTCGAACCGATATCCCCGATTGTCGAGGAAATTGTAAATAAAATAGGGAGGGATCGCTTTATCGTTATATTATATCGTGTTACAGGAACATCGGTATACGTCGTTTACGAAGGAAAAATTATTTGTCGGGCGTTGCTTTGAACGAATTTGAAGCTTTAGATGGATAGTTTTCGATTTTAATTTACT
>NW_006263306.1:32561-36627 GCF_000469605.1 Apis dorsata | reverse complement strand
TTTTTTTTTTTTTTTTTTTTTTTTTTTTTTTTTTTTTTTTTTGTTTCACGATGTAATCGTGATCGAATTAAATCGTGGTCGATTCGATGTGTGACTTGATATAATTGCGTATATATTGGCTGGAAGTTTTCGAAGTTGTATTGAAAAGCGTGTGATATTGGGGGAAAAAAAAATACTGGATATATAGGTGGATATAGTAGAAAGTTCGTCTTGCAACGTCTTTGCGACAGAAAATTAAATCAGGATTTGGATAACTTAATATCCAACTTCTCCAACTTAACAGAATTATTGGAGGAAGAATCATTATCGAGGAGGAATTATTGAAAAAAGTAGGAAGGAACGAAGACGTTGGAAGTCGGACAGTTGTAAAGTGAAAAACGGCCAAGTTAAAGCAATCGGACAACTCGAGAAGTTAAGACGATCTCGAACGAAAGACTTGAAAGAAGTATGAAAACTTCGCCCCGCGGAATTACAACGTCAGTCTATCTAGGATTAAAACTGCAAAAACATGGAACGAAAAATTCTCAAAAATATGAGAAATTTTTCGCTATTTTCTCGAAATACGCGTTTTAAATTTTAAATTTACCGTTTTCCCATTTAGAAAAAAGAAAAAACAGTAAAAAAAAAAAAAAAAAAGAAACAATTTCGAATACATTTCAACATTTTGCACCCGCGATGAAAATGGTCGACACGGTCACGTGACGTGATGCAAATGTAAAAAATTTCGATGAGGTTAAACGGAGAACTCGTGTCGACTGTAATATCCTGTAATTGAACTTGGCCCGAAACGCTTAATAATAAAATTTCGAGATAGCCCGTGGTGATGCGTCGTCGCGTCGTCGCGATTCCTTCCGGAAAGTTTCGTAAAATGCATAAGGTTGGGAAGGAGGTGAACTTTCCGCCCGGCGATTGCCCCGGAGAACAATTTTTATTCCGCGGCTGCGGCGAGGCACGGTCTCTGCCCACATAAATTATCACCGCTTCCGTACGTATAATCTGTTTACCTTCCCTTGTACCGTAACGACGCCCATTTTTAAAACCGGATCTCTCTCTCTCCACCGATTCTTTGTCTCCTTCGAAAGGGTTACCATAAACTCTCGCGCGAAACGATCTCGAAGAGGATCGTCTCTTGCAAAGGAGTCGAATTCGAGGATGTTAATTATCGATTTCGCACACCGATTCCGTACACTTGATTCATTTTCAAACTATATTTCTCTATGAAAAGGAGGAAGACACGCGTTCGGTGAAGACGTTTCCACGGGGGTATCGGGTAAATTAATTTTCTTCTAACGGAGAGGAGGTTAATGGTTTGATAAAGTGTTTCCTCGAGGAGGGAGAGCGGCTAATTACAAGGACGGAGGGGCGCGGAGGTGCAAAAACGGATGCGAGATATCCGAATGAACAATGAACAACGTGCAGCTTATTCATTAACCAGGAAAATTCCTGTCAGAATTATTTATGCCGAAATCCGGCAGATAAAGATTTATTATCGTGAACAGAGCTCGTCGACGTAATCGTGCGACTTTACTCCCTTCTCTTCTTGTCGCGCTAGTTTATTCAATTTTCCAACGTTTCCTTCCCAAACGTTTCCACGTGAGGGATGGAAGGGGAGGGAAGGGTTAAACGGTGGCACTCCACCCCCCTCGTAAGAGTGCGGTGAAAGGGGCCGATGAAACGAAGGGTGCAATTTAACCCCTCTTCGAGCCAAGATTTGACAAAGTACTCCCGGAACTCCTTGGCCCCACGAGGACAGTCCCTGTCGTTAAGAGTAGATCCGCTCCCCTCGATTAGCTGCGAAATTAATCGATGATAGCCCCGATACACGGTAATCGAACCCCCCATCGAATATTTAGTAAACGTCTTCTGCGAGGGTGAATTTCTAATCGAGGTGTCGTGGGACATCTTTAGCTATTGAGCATTTATTAGGCGGTAAAATCGCGAGTAGATTGTTTCTTTAATCGTGGGATCGATAACAACCGGTAACATGATGAAATGAGAAAAATCTCGAGGATCCATTGCGAGAATTCATTGAATTCCATTTGAATATTAGAAAGAAGTTGATCATTTTTCCAAGTAAACGAAAGTTGCTACTTTAACGACGAAAGGAAAAAGTATAAAGTCCGAAGAATTCGATCGTTAAAGTGAACGAGTTGAACGAAAGTCTTCATATAAGATCCGGTATCGGTACTTTTCCCTACTTCCTGCACAATCAGCCGCTCTCAGATCCAGACACACGGGGGCTTACCCTCGATTTCCAACGAGGTGTTCCCATTTCGCGTGATTTTTGACGCTGATTCCCCCCGAGAGCTCTTGCCGCACCAGCGACAAAGTTCTTACTCCTCCCTCCCTCCCCCGATTCCTCTCGAACGATTATCGATCACCATCGAGAGGCGACCAAGGGTATATAGATTAGTTCGAAACTCGAATCAATTATACGCAGTAGGGGGGAGGAGGAGGAGGCTCGGTCGGCCGGCCAACCTCGGTACACCGAATCTAATTAGTAATGCCGATTTAGCAAACCCTAATTGCGCGCCAACATATCACCCGCAATTTATGCGACGCCCGTGTTATGAATTACCCGGCCGGCCACCGCCCACGCGTTACCTGCGTCCAAACCTTCTTTCTCTCGCTCCCCGAGACTCGTATCAATTTCCATACTTGTCGCGACCGTGAACCCCATCGCGTTTGCCTCCGCGAAGGAGGGGGGAGAGGTTCGATTAACGCTCAATGCCGCTTCGAACATGCCCATAGTCTGTGGTTTCGTCCTTTCGAGATCAGAGGTTGGTGAAAGTGTTGGTCAAAGTGTCTCGTGGTGGAGGGTTTATCCCGTAAATTGAGAATTGTGTGGCTTACGATAAGAATGATAGAAAGGATGAAAGGATGATTGAAAATGTTCAGCGAGAATATCCTCGAAATATCGTGGAGAAATTATTCTCAAGTATAAGAAAATACGTAGGTTTAGTTGTGTAAGTAAGGAATAAATAAATTAATGGAATAACCTTGCGAAATATAAAATAAGAACGATATATTTTTTAATGTGCTGTTTTAATTCGAGATTATTCTCTTATAATTCGTAAATCGGCATAAATAATAACGCGCGTCAACTTAAAGTCGCCCCGTAGTTAAAGTCGTTGATATTGATATTTCCAAACGAATAAATTAATCGCTCGATCAACTAAAAATCGGTCTATCTGGAGGAAGGTGTCATCGCGTCGGTCTATTAAGTACGCGGCTCCGTGTCCAAACGTTTTAATAGCGGCGTTGATTTTGTACCAACCGCTTTGTCCACGGCTATAAAACTCATTAACGATGCATCGAGAGTGACGATGCCACGCGGCCAAATTTGCGGCCTCGATAATATCAAGTATCCGTTTGTTGTCTCGTTATTGGCCTATTGAATACCGATTCCGGGTAGGAAAAAAAAAATTCGATCGATCCCTTCCCGATCGGTTAATCGTTTCTCATTAACGGACAACGTTACACAATACCGGTTTGATCTAACACGATTTGCTCCAACAGCACGGTAATTTTAATTGCATAGTTTTAGAAATTAATAATCGTCGTATCGTATCTCATATAATTATCGCCATTGCCACGCGCACGCGCTTGTTCCTCCCTCCGTTATTATTGTCATGATTATAACGTTTCGAGAATATTCTATAATTAAATTACGAAATAATCAACTCTGCTTGCCTCCGTAAAACGCTATGTAATTTCTGCCGTCGTTAATTTATTTCAATTTATTTATGCGATAATCGATCCCGGCCATTCGATGCCCATCATCCACGATGACAGGACATTAAAACGGTCAGTGAACCCGTGACAAATTTAAATTGATGATTGGAGGAGCGCCGATTTTTCGGTTTATTAACTTTCGTCGGTTGTTCAATCGAAAGAAATGATTAATCGATGGTAAAGTTTCGACGTTGTACACATCGGTATCGGTATAGAAAGTTGAAATTTACCGTGTTCCATCCGCCTCCCCCTTCCCCTCCCAATGGAGAGAAGGGAGCGTATAATCGAATCTGTGCGTTGGAATATATATCGATTTGTCGCGGCTCTGGTC
>NW_006263306.1:27035-32504 GCF_000469605.1 Apis dorsata | reverse complement strand
TTCCGGTTCGAACCGGAACAAGTAGGGAGGGGGGGGGAGGGAAGGTGGAAGGAATAGAAAAAAAAAAAAAAAAGATTAAAATTAATCGTTACCGCAACCCCATTTTCGGTTTATTAGTTTCCTTTCGTTGGCCGTATAAAATGATTAATCATCGCCCATTCGATGGGTTAATTAATTGAAAACTTGAATCTATCGACGTCATATCTCATCATTAATCCCTTCCTCCCTATAACGTATAACATCGGATCGTTGTTATAAGTTGGACGGTTCCTATTTCGTTACGTTATCTCTCTCTCTCTCTCTCTCTCTCTCTCTCTCTCTTGGTTCGAAACGAGAAATAATAATGAAAGTAACGATAAAAGTTAACGATTCGATCAGATCGGGAGATATAGCAATCAAAATCGCGCCAGGTTGTGGCAGGCTGATTAAATCGCGAGCAGATTGGAGTTTACGTTCGGTAATTGCGAAACGACTTCTTGCCAGGCCCGGTTCTCTCCTCCTCGGCGTAATTAGTTCGTCGAAGTATCGGTAATGCGATTCCGGGCATTTAAAATGCCACGTTTATCGCGATAAATCCATCGAGGGATCAGAATCGATGGAGGATTAATATTTTATTAAACGAATCGACGATAATATTCCCTCGAATACGATTGGAACGAGTTTCCATAGGGACAAAATCGCGGGGATTCCTTTCAACCCCTCTCCCCAACTCCTGGAAGAACGCCATAATTTCGAATATAATCGAAAAGTTCGCCGTGGGAGGGAAGTTGTGGGCGACTCGATTCGCCTCCGACGAATTCTTTCCCGAATGGCCGGCTCCCTTCTTCCTGCTTATTTATGCATCCACGGAAACGACGGAAACTGGGTTGTTGACTGCGCTGCATCCACGTTAGAATCCACGTGGCACGATTTAATTCGTTCGAGGGGCAACGTTTATCTTGGAAAGGAAAAACTGCCGCTCGCATGTGTTAAACTTGGGCCAACATTATTGCAAAATGGCAGGAAGTAATTTGATAGTTTGAAACATTGTTACCAGATCGTTCTCGGAATATCTCATTTCCGATGTATTCGAGAGTTCTCGAATAATAATGTGTTGGTCCCCAACAATGTTGAAAAGCTCGTTTAATTCGCATCCGGAATAACGCATCATTCGTATTTTCTATTCGTTCCCTTCTTAAGATATAATTCGCAAATATTCGAAATTCGTAATTTCGATTTGGGACTAAAGAGTTCGTTCTAACAGAAAAATGTTTATTTGACAGATTTAAATTTTCATTTTTACGATTTGCAATATACATTATATAATTTCTATAAAATATTACAATAATTGTTATTTTAATTATATTTTAGGAGTATTATAATCGAGTTGTAAAGTTGTACTTTGATGATATTGAATTTAAACAAGGATCATTTTTATTATATATATTTTCTTTAATTTTACGAATGAACATTCAATATAATACATAGATGCTATACATAGTATAATATATAGTTATCATATATCTAACGCATGTACATTGCGTTGAGCGTATAATCGTCTTATTATTAAACTAGACGTCTGACCACATGCGATCCTGAATTACTTAACCGCCTGTCTATAGTAAACGCGATATAATTTACGAACATAGCTATTATAACCGTTTCTATTATTAACTGTTATCAAATTCGACGGAACATTTGATAATCAGATAATTAGATTAATTTATTCTGTAAATAAAAATTCGATTTAAATTAAGTTTCGAATGATGAAAAAAAATCGTGGAGAAAAATTTTAAAAAGGAGTTCAATAGGTATAGATAGTGAAGCGTTCAAGAGATGTTGAACGTTTGAGACGATACGAGAGATGATATTATAGTCGATTTGACCGCTTTGATGTGAAACGCTTTGACTGGACCGCGTATTTGAAATTTATGACATCGGCTTCGGCGAGTATTTGACCAATGATAAGCAGTGGTTGATTTCATCAGATCTTCAGACTCAAAGCCGTCCTCGGTGAATATATTTGTCAAGTAAATCGCGCGCGATATCGTTTCTCGTCCAATATTGAAAAGAAGATTATGATCTAATAAAAATTTTCCTCGTATCCTATTTTCGATTCGATTAATTTTCGATTATTCTGTAAATAAAAATTGCATGGAATATGATTCCATTAATGAAAAAATTGAACGTTTGTAAAAATTTACATTACAGAAGGAAATAAAAGATTTTAACAAACTTATCCTGAAAGTTATTACGATTAAAATCTTGCATTTATACTTATACGTTGCAAATTGAAATTTTGAACGAGAAATTTTTATAAATAGAATCGCAATTTTAAATCATGAAATACTTTCGCATTGCGACACATTGTTCATGACGAAATAAAAATTAGCATCTTTACGTAGACATTTTACGTAATCTACAATAAAACACAAGGGGACCGTTTCATTTTATTATTATTTCCCTTCCTTTTTTACCTTCATAAAGAGAGATCTAGGTTTAACAGCCGGAGAGAATATTCAACAGTTTCAGCTTTAAAATTGCTGAAAATTTGATTCAATTTTTGTACGCATCAATAAAAATTATTCCAATTCTCCTTTTTACGAATTAAATTATTTTATTTTCATTGCGAGAAAAACAATTCATCGTTTCGATTTGTCTTTCAGATCTCATATGATACAATTCTGCTTCGATATTCGATATCATGGTGTCAATATTCAGACGCAATTTCGCGCCAAGTCTCGCGTAACGCACAGTATAGGAAGATACGAGGGATTATAAAGGGTTAACTGTCACCGGCTCTTTTCTTGCTCGATGGAAACTTAGTTTATAAACTGTGGCGCGATTAACTCGCACAATCAACGCGTGCAAAGCCAACTGGCAGAAGCCAGGTAAATGGAAAACGAGGTACCAACTTCTAACGTTTAATACCTAGCATTTCATACCTAACAAAGCCTGGATTTCCGCGAGTTTGTAATTGGGAATAAAACTAAAAACAAATTCTCTTCTTCGCGTGAAAATTACAACAATTGTTTATCGAACATTCCTGAAGTATACTTGTTGTCCTAATATTAATATTAATATTAAGGAATATATTAATCTCTAGATGAATAAATAATTAAATGTTAAAGGTAACTATGTCTAAACAATTTCGTTAATCTAACTAATTATAAATTAAAATCCACAATGACAGGTATTTAATGAATTTAGACAATTATTAGAATATTACATTTTATTCGAGATATATATTTACATCTTACAAATTACATATTCTTATATATCTAACACGCGTGCAATTAAATTAACTGTTCTTCACCAAAGGCTCGTATTTTCCTCTTCGTTCTCTGTTTTTATTTTAAAAAGACGATCCGTCAATTAATTAACTTGTCGAGGGACAACGATAAAAGGAATAACTTTAATAACACCGTTTGCCCCCTCAAAGACTCTTGAATTCAGTCACGGACTCGAATCGAAGTTTAGCCTGAAGATTCTTCGTGTGAAACTTTTGCAGTATCATCGCCCCGTAAAACTTCTCGAGATCGTCGACCGTTCGATGCAACGAGGCTTCCCTGGCAGTTAGCAAAAGAGAATTCCACGGTGTCCACTCCTCGCCCTTCCTAAATCTAACCAATTTCAACTCTTCCAAACAATCGTTCCCGGAAATCGCCGATCTCCCGTGCCAGATCTCGTTCACTAAATGGTAAACGATCTTCGCATCGATAGCGAAGGCAAGGCTCCCGTAACAGCGCATTTTAATTTCGTGCCGTCTGATATCTCGAAGCAATCTCCGATAAGGTTGGTACACGAGTCGTGGGTCGGTTCGTGCCCTCGCGTGCAAACAGTACTCGCACGAAAAGGAACGTTGTCTCTGAAATTTTTCCACGGTCACCAGTCTGCCGCAACTTCTGCACGTGGTTCTGCAACCAGATTGGAACCAACCTCGCATCGAACCCTCCTGCTCCTTCCTCAGACACTCCCTGGCCAACCTCAAAAAAGCCATGTCAAGGGCGCTCCTCAACCAATTCAACTTGCTCCCCTTCACTCCGCGAGTGAGAAAATATATCTCCTGGTCCAACAAACGCATCAACTCGTCCGATTCCTTGCACGTGTGAGTCTCCACATCCTTCCTCAACTCGGTCACCGCGTTCAATCGTTCGTCGACGTTCGAGTTCTTCCTCGACAAGCGTTCGAACGTGTCCCGAAAGCGTCTCGCCTTCTGCGCGAGGATAGTGTCCACGGAAATCGTTTCCCCTCGGCCATTTTTCCAAACGACGGGCGCGCACATCTCGTCGAGAAACTTTCTGTAAGATTTCTCCCTCCTCTCCGACTTCACCTTAGTTTTCATCGAGTCTATGGCCCGCAGCAACTCCACCTCCTTGGACAGGATCAGACCACCGTAGGCGATCCTGGCCGACTTGTACAGATGCTCGCTCGCCCTCCTCGTCTCGTCGATGCGCCAACGATCGAGCAGATTGTACAGCAGCTCGAAGTCAGCCCTCGTACTCGGCGGCACGCGGTTTAGTATCACGAAATCTTGGCTGCGATAGTGGTGCCTCGGCTCCAACTCGTTCGCGTCCTCAGCGAGGGGTGAAACGCGGCCGCCCGACGAGATCATCGCGGTTTGCCGAGCGCGGTAATCTCTGCGGACATCGTCGAGCGAACGTTTGAACAGGTGTTGTTGCAGCGTGATTCTGTTTCGTAGGGATTGCCTTCCTTCGAGTGATTTTTCATCGAAGCGAGAAAATCGGGTCGGGTTGAATCCGGTGGAGGTTCAGGAAGAGGTTCAGGAAGAGAGAGGATTGTGTTGGAAATATTTCGCTCGAGTTCAGGAAGTTCAGCGCTAAGTACTTAAGTATGTAAGTTTGGGGAAAGGGAGGGATTGTAAAATTATTTAAGTTGATCGAAGTAATAATTCGAGGGGGTTGGGAGAGGTTTTAATTGATCTATATTATGTTAAATTATTGTAGCTCGGACGGGAAAGTTTTAAAGCACTTCCCTTTGACCTACTTGAAGCAACACGGACAAATTTTCCACGCCTCTACTAGCGCCGAGTTTTAAGCGCTACCACCCTTCCCTTGGAAGTTGGGTCACGATTAAAACCGACTGATTTTAATCAACCATGGACGTATTTCAATGAAGATACGAGAAAACCTCGCCCTTCCTCTAAAGAATTTTATTACTTTATCTTGAGATGCTCACCTGTAAAACCTCTGTATCTTTACGACGCTCTCCAGCGTCTTCTCGTTTGGGACATCGTTGAGATTTGTCTTCTTGGAAGGGCTGGCTACGATTTTGTCGTGGATGTCGGGGAAGAAATACGCCTGTACACCCACGTCCCGCCCCGTGTTTGTAAATTTATCCGTCGTGAGACCCGTCTGCGTACACGCGTTGCGATAAACGATCCCGGTTACTTTGCTCCTCCACCCAACCAGGGCTGGTGGTTTCGTTGTCGTGGCCGGTGTTGGGCTCTCCATTTGGAAGTTCGGTTCA
>NW_006263306.1:21257-26797 GCF_000469605.1 Apis dorsata | reverse complement strand
GGCGGCTAGGGGAAAAAAAAAAAAAAAGAAAGAAAAATCGTGAAAGGATAACCGGCGGCTGAAAGTTAACCGGGGATAATGGTAATGCGGGCAGTAAAGGAAATTACTATGCCACGGTTTAAAAAGATTCGCCCAGAGGACCGCATCAGCCATTTTACAATTCCAAACGAGCGTTGTCGGATAACGGAAGAGAAAACGCGACATGAAAATTAAGCACGAGGATTTAGAATAATTTGAATAATAGTAAAATTATTTTTATGAAATCTACGTATATTTACCTATGCTACATTAGATTTATTCTGGTTGAATCATCTTGTTTTATCCTTTCTTTTTCTTTTTTTTTTATCTTTGGTCGAATCATTCTTCCTCTCGAAGCTTTTTCTTTTTTTTTTGATTTTGAAATCAATCAATGCGTTGAGCGAAGAAGATTGATTTTTTTTTCTCTTAATTCATGATGGATAAAAACATTATGAAAACGAATCTGAAAGAAACAGAAGAAAATCTTTTCTTTTTTTCCTCTTTTTATGATCAAAATTCATTTTACATTTTCTCGTTTCAGTATTCCAAATGAACGTATAATCGGAGAATATACGTGAAATCCATAAATTAAGGGTAAGTAGGATTCGGTACTGTTACAAGGTACATTGCAAATTCAGAGATCACGTGACAGAGCGTACAATACAACGCACAGTGATATTAGGAACCACGTGCCGCATTGTAAACATAACCACGTGCCATTAGCAAGCCTATAACGTAATGTAAATGCAGCAGTGTAACATTAGAAATCACGGTGTTCACAAATGTTCTGGTGAAGCTGGCAACCTCATAAACTATCTCACACAGTATCGTTCTATTAAAAACAGGTACGTACCTCTTCAAACATCAATTATTATCTACTATTTTATCCTTATTTTTATTTATTTTATTTTCAGATCCAGAAAAATTTCAATACGCAAAAATATAACAAAGAAATGTCGATTTTCAAATTTTCAAATTCAAAAAGATGATTAATCCCGATGTTCTAAAATATGTAATGTTAGAAATCACGAAGCATAAATGTTCTGGTGAAGCTAGCAATCTCATAAATTGCCTCACAAACAATATCGTTACTCTATTAAAAGCAGGTACGTACCTCTTCAAACATCGATTATTATCTACTATTTTATTCTTATTTTTATTTATTTTATTTTCAGATACAGAAAAATTTCAATACGCAAAAATGTAACAAAGAAATGTAACGTCGATTTTTAAATTTTCAAGTTCAAAAAGATGTTCTAAAGTAGTTTTATATATATTTAATTTCTCTCAAAAAAGAAAACGTCCCATTCTCCATTAGGGGATGAAAATATAATATTTCACAAGGCGAGCAGCTCTCATGCTATTATCAAGTTTCGAACAACGTAATCCAGCATGTACTTACGAGTTTTCTTGCGGTTAATTTTCGTAATGGCCGATCGAAGAATCATAAGCGTTGTAAACTTCTATATTAGTAACCGAGCAAACCGTAAATATTATAACGTCAATCATCGTGGTATCGTCATAAATTCGGCTATAAACGCTGTATTATCGGTGATCGCTTAGTACAGCATAAATCTTATAACATAAACGACCATAGATCATAGGCACAAATTCATGAATAAGTGCATTGCCAATATAAATTCACAAATAAGTTGGTTGGCTACCAAAAATCATATTGATCGATAAAAATCAATCCTTATACGATGATCTTTATTTAAAAAAACTATGTTTTAGTACGAATATAGATCGAAATGTTATAAATATTATTAGAGAATGAAATTTATAATCTTCTCTTTAACAGGATTTATAAAGACCTGTTACTTCAGTCTCAATGTTTAATTCCTCAGTGTTTAATTCCTCATCATTCAGCCAGAGTTTAGCATCTGCGGTGAATACACTCTTCAAGGTTTTATGGCTGGTGGAAATCCATTCGATAATTCCGCGGTATGGGCGGAAGTGCACCAGCGAGAGAACGCGGAGAGCCGTTAAAACTTGGGCGCATGCATTGCACAGTCGATGCATCGCGCGTAATTATTTACGTAAGAAATACACGCAAATATTCCCATTGTTTATTTATACATTTTTTTTCAATTATTTCGTATTTTCTTTTAATTAAAAAATGGATATGATCAAAAATCAATTTTGGATCATATCAATTGTTTTCTTCTTCTTCTTCTTCTTCTTCTTCTTCTTCTTCGTTTTTCAATTGTTTTGTCTTTCTTCTATCTTGCTTGCGAAATGATTGAAATCCGAAAATACGATAGCGATAGAATAAATTGCGAAAAGTATATCTTGAGGAAAACAGGTTTTGAAATATGTCTCTGGAAAAGATAAGATTTTATTTGAAGTTTTTTTTAACGTTAATACGTCCAATATGATACAGATTTTCGATTGGACGTGCTTGTAATTTAATTAGAATTCGCGAAACGTAG
Source organism: Apis dorsata (assembly GCF_000469605.1). Classification (NCBI taxonomy): domain Eukaryota; kingdom Metazoa; phylum Arthropoda; class Insecta; order Hymenoptera; family Apidae; genus Apis; species Apis dorsata. Next base: position 24,347 of record NW_006263306.1, on the reverse strand, counting down.
AATAAACAGAGAATTCATTTTGCACATGTAAACTGGCCCCTCTTTCCCGCGAGCTAAGTATTTACATTTTGCTTATTAAATGTTTGTGGCCGACTGAACATTGAAATTTAATTTCTGTTTAATTGGATCACTAGCAGTTACATCTGCACATGAAACATTCATGATTCTGACGAGAAGACAACGAAAAATCAAAAATGCTCGATTCGCGACTAATCTAAATATCTTCTTTGAATAGGTTTTCGTATGTTATTTTGCGAATTAAATGATGTCATTCTTTTTTCATTAATTTAACGAAATAATAAAAGGAAAATATTATTTATTCGTCTATATTATCGAAAATTCATATTCTGAATTTATTTATTGTATTCTGCTTATCTTTTTTTTTATAATATTGCACGTTTTTCTCATATTTTTAAATTTGTACTCTCGTATTCTATCTTCGAGAAATTATACTTAATGAGGAAATAATTAAAAAATTATTTATCTCTTTTTATAAAAGACTCAAGATATTTCAAGATGATTTTGATTTCAAGAAGTTTCTCGAGAGGAAACTCTCGTGAAATATTACTAACTATTTTTAAAAATTTACTCAGAACGCGCGAAAGATGTTCTGAATAATTTAAAATGAAAACGAAAATAAGTATTGCTAAGATACGATACGAATGTAAAAATATTGAAATAAATAGAGTGGGAAAAAAATGCAAAAAGAGAATCGCCAATGTAACTTCTACCTGCGAGTATACTCACACACATTGGAGTATACCAGGCGGAATGATTTTTCATTCCTCTGTCGGGATTAACGTTTCTTTCTTCTTTTCGAAATCAAACATAAATATTCTAGAATAATATTCTTTCAATATTTCAAAACCGCGAATGAAATTTCATTTAAAATTTACATTCGAAAAACTTCGATATCCACAATAAAACAACATAAAAAAGAAGCTAGGTAAAAATATTTTGTAGATTTGAAAAAAAAAAAAAGGAAAAGATAATTCGAGAAAATATTAGAAAATATCTCGATATCGAAGTAAAAAAGAAAGGATACATAACATTTGAAATCAAAACAAATAATTAGTAGAAATGATAATTAAGAGTCGAGTTTCGTTAATAATAGAGAAATCGATTCGTAACATGCGTTGATTACAATACATTGCAATTATCTCGAGCACGAGAATAACAAATGATTCTTCTCGTTACAACCCGTACATGATAAATCATTAATTTATTTTTAAAATTAGCTTCATTGGGCACGTAGATAGATCCGAAGGAATTAACTATTAACCCGTTACGTGCAAAATTCATCAAAGCGAATCCACAAAGATGCGAAGGATGTCAAATGTAAATTAATGCAACATATGGAAAATGCAATCAAATTGTTTCTCCACTCGATTGATATCGCGATAATCATAAATTTAATTTATATTCCAACTCACCCTCAGTTTCGAAATCACTTTTGTTTTTCGTGATCCATACCATCATCATAAGTATTGTTTTTATGAAGCTGCTGTTTATCAGATTCTTGTTGATCCCACCATCATTATTTATCGCTTGTTTCATCGCGATTTGTCACTGTGAAATTTATCGTAAACTCGTTCCATTCAAATTGACAAACAACGAAGAGGATCACGATACAGAACGATCAAAAGGTAAACGATATCGATGTCGTGCCTTGAAACAATCCGCTATTAGATTTATTGAAATAATATCGTATATAAAAAACAAATCACCAAACCCCCGGACAAAGAAGACTAACGGAACTTTTAATGCGACGCAATCCATATAGGAGACTTCTACACCGCCTGAAAAGTCAGAACCACCTTAAATCCATCGTTGCCAATGGCAACCTGTTTGGTCGATCGGTCAAAAGCACTTTCTACTCCATTATTTTTCGATTTTATTATATCCTTTGTTAGAAAAAAAAAAAGAAAAAAAAGAATCTCCTCGAACTTTACCGCTAATCGTTTTCCCTCTCTCCCTTGTGCCAAACGCAACAAACGAAATCCAAACGAAGATCATCCATCTTGTTAACGGAAAAAAAAGTTTTGTCGTTTACGTGAACTTGTTCCACAACTAAATGCATTCGAGAAAATTGATGTTTTAATCCGATTATATCGGGATAAAATGTGTACAATGAAAAATCGTATAGGAAATTCACGAGTGAAAATACACGGGCAATTAGACACAAGGAAATACATCATGAGTAGAGGTAATCGTGCACTTTGATCGCCGGCTTATATATCACCTCTTTGCCGATCTTATGAAACTTTTCTCGGAAATCCTTCTCGAACTGTCTCAAGTACCTGCAACGAGTTCAATCGATATATTATTTCCACTTCTCGATCTTCGAAACTATGTGCACGTACTTGAATTGGTTTTTCGCTAACTGATGAGCCAACAAGACTCGTTCGATAAGTGATTTCGAGTATATGTCAGCTAGATTTTCGATCCTGGAATGAACAGCAGCCTCTTCCTCCGTCAAAAGAATACAATTCCACGGTGACCATTCCTCGTTCATATTATATCGAACAATTCGTAATAAGAACAGATCTGTATTTTCGCTAATGGCCGAGTGTCCGTGCCAAATATTATTCACCAGATGATACATGTCGTGCTTTTGCATAATGAATGCGATAACAGAGGTTGATTCTCTTTTTCTTTCCTCTGAACGCACAGTATTTAAGAGAAATATGTAATGATCGTAGTTTATGTGTTTAATATTCCGTTCACGCAGCCAAGTACATCCTTAAAATATTGAAAAATATATATATTTTCAATATATCTTTTAATAAAATATTGTATCCATTATGTATTATGAAATGAAATCAAAATAGTACCAACGCAAGTATATATCTTGTTCATTCTTCCATGAACAGTGAATTTGTGTTTGGGAAATAATTTTAAACAACCGAAACATAATTTCGTCTTAGATTCAATTGGTTCACGAAGTTTCTCATCGTCTACGCTCTTGCAAAAGTCTTCGTCGTTCTTTGTGCAACAACACGAATGTGACGAGCGTAAAAAACTCAAATAACTATCTATATCGTCAAAGAGAAAGGAAGGAAGAAAGAAAATTTTATTAACGATTTTCTT
>NW_006263306.1:0-21022 GCF_000469605.1 Apis dorsata | reverse complement strand
TTTTTTTTTTTTTTTTTTTTTTTTTTTCTTACAAATTATTTTCTCCCGGAAGTAGTCCAACTGCATATTTTTCATTCCCTTTGCCAAGTAAATCAACTCTTCGTCCAAGAGTCGTATCAAATCGAACGCAGACACGCAATTGTGCATTTCCAACGATTTCTTTAGCATGGTAAGTATCTCCATACGTTCAGCGTAAGTAACATTATAATTTGTCAACGAATCGTAAATTGTCTTCAATTCTCTCGCCTTCTGGTTTCTCATTGTATCCATTTCCAACAGCTTATTCTTATAGCCATTCCACAGAATAGGCTTGCAATTTACCGTAATGAATTTCACGCGTTTCTTGTTTCTGTAACGTTTTCTCACCGCTTGTCTCTTCTGATCGATCACGTTCAACATCTCCACCATTTTTTCCAATATCATATAATTTTCTGCACATCTTCCGGGTCTGAAGAAAACTTGTTTCGTGCATTCGATATGATCGCGTTTCCATTTTTCGACCAAATCGTACAACAAATCGAAATCTAGTCGTGTTTTGGGATCGATTCGTCGAAGAATTTCACCCTGATGCCTTTTCCTGAGATGGGAAAAGGATATTATGCATTTTGATTCAAGTGCGGATTGTGCACTTATAGATTTTAGACATTACATACCTGTATAATAATATATTTTCTGCTTCGTAAAATTTACATTGTTTGGCAAGCTCTCGATATTGTCTCGCATATTGTTTAATGTATTTCCACAATTTATATATTTTATAATTTTTTTGAATAATTCGTGCTTTTCCATCATAGTCCAATCGTTCCATCATTTCTTCGTATGTTTCGTACGGTTTTGATGTTATATATGTATCTGATTCACTCGATATAAAACAATCTGGTCTGAATGAAGAGAAAGATACGAATTAATAAAGAATAAAAAGAAATTTACGATTAAAAATAAAAGAAAAGTAAACATATATGTATAATAATTTTAATATTTTAATAAAATTTAATAATTAAAACCAAAGTATATTATTTCAATATCAATTTTTCTAACTTTGTTTTATCTATATTAAGAATATAATATAAAAATATGCACCGTGCCATCTGGGTCGATTGATGATATGGTGTTTGCGTGGATACTTCCGTCCAAGAAATATATTGCACTTTTTTGCTGCATTTTTCTTTTGAGTTTCTTATTAATGGACCTGTTTGCGACTCGGCATTTAAATATTCTACTTGGGTAATTTTATGTTTCCATCCTCCCAAATAAGGTTTTTTTATTCTACGATCCTCTATTTCTACAGAATCGTAACATACCATTTTGAAATTCTTTGAATATTGCCCAAAATGTTATAAATGAAAAGTATTCGTTTAATTAAAACGAATTAGATATTAGAAAATAATGAATTCAATGTTGAACATAGCTTTTGTTCAAAAAAAATGTTATTCATTTTTTTAAATCAATACTTACATGTTTATATTTTAATATATATATAATATAATATAATATATAATTATTAAGGATAAAGTTATTTAAATACGGTCATTAGATTATCGTTTTTATTAGACATACATCACTCTTTCACATGAATTTTGTGATTTACAAGTATTTTAATCTTTCAGTTGTTAATTTTACATTGAAATTTAATGTTTACATTGGATTTAGTGTTACAATATTTGTTTCTGTACAATACAGAATTTAATAACATATAAATCATGTTTTCCTAAAATATAGGGAATATAATATTCATAGACGCAAACAACTTAAATCACGTTTGATTAATCGAATATTATTATAAAAAAGATTGTTATCAGAATGTGTATAGCTGATGTATATATATATATATATGTATATATATATTGTATGTGTATATATATATATATATATATTCATATATTCATATATATTCAAAATGTTGTAGATATCAGTAACAAGAACTGTTAACAATTTCATTGATGTGTTACTATACAACATTTCGAGATTATATATTCTATACTTTTGTTATTTACATTTCATAACGATCTGTAAATTTCACGAACCTTATCTTCAAACAATCGACGCATTCATTCTTAATCTTCACATGAATTCACTTAAAACATACGATTTATAATAAACTATATACAAATATCATTTTCATTTTTTCATAGAAATTTATCCACAAAATATGCACGATAAATAATACATTTTGTACAATGAAGGATGTATCGTTAATAAAACAAAAAAAGGGGGAAACGGGAAGGCTTTAAAGATTGTATTAGACAAAAAAAAAGGCATCCAAAGTCAACAACACAAAAATATTTTTGCACGATTAAAGCTAAAATAAATAGTATGTAATTTATAGCATGAAATGATGGCTATTATAAATGATTTAGATCAGTTTTATCAATGGAAAATGTTGATGACACGAAAAATCAAATACTGGAGGTTCTTTAGAATCCTTTTTATGTCCATCTGCAAGTAACTTTAGAACCACAAAATTTGTCTTTGCCACTTTTAATAGATCATTAATCTGTAAATCAAAGCAATAAATAATAAATAAAACAAGTTAAATAAAAATATAAAAAAATTGGAAACTATTTACCTCATTTACAGTACTAGCATTTGGTGGATAAAGAGACAACGCTCGTTCCAACATATTTCTGGCTTGATGAAAATGACGACAGCCGGCTAAGTACAGCATTTCACTAGTAACCTTTTCCTAGGAAAATAGAAGTTAAGAAAAGAAATTCTAAATTAAAAAAATATAAAAAGGATCATTATACTCACGTTTCTTTTATGCATTTGTGCATTAGTCATATCTAAGAATTCTTGATAATGTACTGGAGGTGGCGTCAATAAGGAAGAAAAAGGTAATAACCTATGTTCATATCGAACTCGTTCTGAATCAAATGGGGACTCGGGAAGAGGTATTTTACCATCCATTCGAAAACCAACTAAAGCCTACAATGTAAATTTTATAGATAGAATTAAATTATAAATACAATAACAACATTTTAAAAACAAACATGTATTTACTTTATAATATCCTCCACATATATTTTGCATAGCTTGATACATTAATATCTCTAAGTTATATGGTCTCGATGTCGATTTTTTCTTTTTATTTTTTGCACTTTTTTTACCACCTCTGCCTTTGTGCGCATCATTATGTACATCCTGTTCCATTAAGAATGTATTGGCCCTCGTAATAGCAGATACAAGCCATCCATAAAGAAATTCATATAGATACCAAAATATATAATGATATTCATGTACTGAATATAATTCCAATTCAAAACCACTTAACAAATACATGACCATAACCCGTAATGTATGATACAAAATCCATGTTCCAAAACAAGCTAAATGTGACCTAGGTGTATCACTTTTCCATGACAAAGTGTGTAGAAATCCATCAACTCTTTCAGCCTATTAAAATTTCGAAATTACAATAATAAAAAATTTTAAATATTATATAACATAAATTCATTCTTAATCTTACTTCATCTTGCAATATTGCAAAATCATCCAATAAATGTGCTAATTTGTCTCTTTGTCTTGCTCTATTATGACCAGTAAGTTGCAATAAACTGCCAAAGAGGCCTACACAATGAGACATAAAACTATCAACATATTCTTTTGCTTGATGATTTTGAAGTAATGTGCTCTTTGGCATTAGTACTGGAGGTGCTATAAAACTTCGTGCTGCATCTTTCAAAACATCAGCAAAATTTTGCACACCAAATACCCGATTTGTTGTAGGCAAATAAACTATTTGCAGCATTGATCTGGATAATATACAGGGACTTTGTCGTGAAAATTCTAAAAAAAAGTCCTAAAAAAAAATCAGTGTACTTGGAATTTATGCCAAAAATTTCTAATGAACTATAAATCTTTTCTTACCAAAGCTGCATGAAAACCATTCTGATTAGTGATCATAGTAACTGTTCGAAACCTATTCAATAATTCATCCAAATATTTTAATGCTTCTAATCTTGGTTTTATTTTTGTATATCTTGGAAATGTAGGTGGTAATAATCTTTGATTTACCATAGGATCAAATCCCATAATATTTGGATAATTTGCTACAATTTTTATATAACACATGATTTATATATAGATAAACTATGAACTTTGGAACTTACATATTTCATCAGCTTTTTCTCCACTGTTTACTGTTTTAATCATAATTTGAATCATATAAGAACATCTTGATAATAATGTATGACAATCATTTAGATTTTGTTGCAACTGTTCTTTTTTCCCCATTAATGATAAAATCTGATAAAATAATTTAGTAAATCTAATTCTGGCATATAGTGCTAATCTATCACTATACTGAAAGAAATAATATTTTTTTAAACAATTATTTATATTTTTAACCATTCCAAAGAATTAAATATGTTTTGAAATATACACTTACTTCTTTTTCAGATATTACATGAATTGGTTTTATTCTACTTTTCCTAGGTAATTCATCTTCTACTTCTCTGAGCATAGATATGATTTTTTGTTCTGTAATATCTTGTTGTAATCTATAACCATAAGTAACACTCTGGAAATCTTCTTCTTCAAAAACTAATGCTTTATTAATGCAATCTTTAATTATTTCAATTATTTTATATACAGCATAACAAAAAGTTTTCAAAGGTTTATCCACTATTTGACTGGGTTGATGAAGGTATAGGTTAGTGAAAACTGTTTGAGCCAAACTATGGCCTTCAAGCCAAGACACTATACACGCATAAGTTGAATCTATTATTCCTATAACTTCTGATGGTGTTAAATTGTCCAATTTCAGTGCACCAGAATCAACGGCTTGTGTAAAAGTACAAGGTTTGCTGTTGCCTCTATTGCATAGCATGCCAACATCCATTTTTGGATCCATCATTTCAATTGCAGACATGGCCTCAAATAATCCAAATAACTCATCACGTAATAGTTCACCCAATTCCAACTCTATAATAATAAAAAAAATATTTTGTATTATATAAAATATGATTTGTTAATTTATATCATTAGTAAGTATAAATAAAAATCTTAATGAGCAATATTTAAATGCCAACAATATTTCATTAAATAGAATTATATATATTATTTGCACAGAATAAATATATAAATTAAAATTAAATCGTTTTGATAAATATGAAAATGATGAAATAAAAAAATATATAAAGAAAGGAAACGAAATAAAAATTGCAAAGCAAGTATTTGTAATTTGTAAAGAAAATAAATTTCTAAATAACCACCTGTAATGGCATCGAAAAATTCTTGGGTAATATCCACCCAATTGTACGTAACTTGGTCGAATCTGCAATGTAAATAGATATAAAAATTAAAAAATATCGCAAGAACCACAAATAATGTTATGCGCTAGGTTATTTTTCTTTAGCCTAATTATAATCATAATATTTATTTTTCAATATTTTCATATAATCTTAGATCAACTATAGATAATTTTTTCATTACAATTAATATATTTTAACTTACTGTGATTCTTTATCTTCACCCATATCAACCGAATTCTGTTCTTCCACCATAGTCGCCATTCTTACAGATTGACCTGTCACATTTAACAGCACTGCCAACAATATAAAAATATGTTATTCTCCTATCAAAAGATAACTTCGATTACCTTCTTTAATTCTTATAATAAGAATTATATATTTACATAGTTTTTTTTATTATTGAAGCGTAAAATCATATATATATTCTTTTACTTATTAAATAAAATATATTTACAAAAATGTATATATAAAATAAAAATAAAACTTGATTATTATCGTATAAATAAAATAGTTTTAAGAACACATTTATATTCAAACTTATTTGAATGTATATATTTTCGGTTGTTCAAAAGAAAATCCAGAGAATTGAATATGTAATGTTTTTAAACATTTCTCTTGTATTTACTTTAAAAATTTGTATTTCAAATGGCAGATAAGGTACGTAAAAATAAAATTTCACTGTATTATTATGAAAATATTTGTTTACAATTTCAAAATTTATATGAGTATTAATATATCATTTTCAGGAACTTTTAGACGAATTGAAAGTACTCCGACAAATGCAACTTGAATTGCAACAACTTTATACTTTGTTACGATTAATGAGAGTTGATTTAGAAAAAATTATAAACAACTTCACTTCGTTAAATGATAAATAATTTTTATATTTTATATTTTCAATATTACTCATAATTTAGTTATTTATAACATTAATACGTTTGTTATTAATATTTCGGAAAAATATATAAATAATATTTCTTTTAAGTAATATATAAAAATATTTTGAATATATATATATGATCTCTATTTTAATAAATTTGCAAAATGGAAAAAGATGAGCCAATGGAAGTATTATCTTTAAATTCTTCATCATCTTTGCGAAGAAAATCTTTTCAAGTAAATAATGAATTATCCCTTAATTTGCCAGAAAATAATGATGAGGCTGAGAAATTGGCTAGACGTCTTGAAATAAATGCTTCTATAACATCAACAGAAAATATAAACACAAGTAATAAACGAAAATCTTTGGGACTTGGTTTTTTAGCTCAAATGTCATCAGTTCAAGTAAAAAATCATATAAGTGAATGTATAAAACTTAGCACTGAAAATAAAATTAATATAAAAAATGCATTTAGCCTTGAAATGATTAACTTTATGTCTTATATGATAAAAAAAGAAGATGACAATATGTCTAATCTACAAACAGCCAGTACATCTTTAGATGTAAGCACAAAAATCTATGGGTTTCGTGTAGATGGTATTCATACAGAAATCATGAAGATGGTAGGTGCATCAGATAAACAAGATAATCCAATTGATAATATAAATGAATATTTAAGTAATGAGCAAGAAAATCAAATAAATAATTTCCAAAAACAGAAAAAAAGAACAAAAAAAAAAAACAGACAGATTTTTAGTACAGCAGATAGTTTAAAAGGAACTGTAGAAATTATGAAACCTTCATTGTGGATGATGGAAGATAAAGATTTACAAACTACAGATGGATTATATCAAGTAATATTGTCAAATCATGCAAATTCAAAATATTATTTACATTTATACAATGATGTTATTGTGGATATTGTACAACATAAAACAAGTAATGAAAACACAAAAATAACTATTTCAAAGATAGAAGATTTTTCTAAGTCTGAAATATGTCCACCTCTGACTAATTTTAAATTTCAGAATGATTTTTATAATAATGATAAAGAAGAAGAAGAAAAAGAAAATGAAAATGAAAATACAAATGAAATTAATGAAAATCATTTTCAATTTAATTTAAATGCTACTGTACAATCTGATGATGAAATAATTGATAATAATATAAATTATTTAGATATTCAAGATGGAATAGAAAATACAAACATATGTATTGAGATACAAAAACCAGTGGAAAAAATTGTAGACTTATGTAAAGTTTTATCTAATATTGGTATAAATAAAACATCTGAATACTCTTTTCTTCAGAAAAGTTCTAATTTACATTGGGCTGGTCCTTCTCATTGGAGAATGAGTAATTTCATAAAATATTCTAAAGAAGGAAAAATTATAGCAGCCTGTGCACAAGAGCCAGTTAAAAAAAGAAAAGAAATAGAGATATGCTATGATGATAATATTAAAAAAGCAATAATATCAAAATTTGCAATAAGTAAAGCTATAAAATTTGATAGTAATAAATTAGATTGGTCAGAAGGAAGATTGACATTGCCACGAGATATGCATTATAATATTGCAAATGCAGTTAAATTATATCTACATAAATTAATACATATAAATATTAGAAATAAGGATGATTTAAATGTAACTCATATATCTGACATAGAGAATTATAATTATGATAATGAAAATGATATGTCAAATTATTGTCCTTATGTCTTTAAAAATGATTATGAGATAAATGAAGACAATAATAAAAATGAACATAATCATGAAATTGAAAATGATGAAGTTGAAACACAAATGGCTTTTGCTGGAAATAATTTAGTAGCTGCTCCTAAATTAACAAATAAAATATCTATTGCATATAGTATATATGCCAAAAGAATAGATATGAGACAATTAAAAAAATCTATTTGGAAAAGCCTAACTGTAAATAATAATAAAGAAAATAAAAAAAATCAAGAAGAAGATAAAATTAAAGGAAATAAATCTTTTAGTGAAATTTATAAAGCATTACCTAATATATTAACAAAAACTAATATAGAAGCTTTAAGTTTTCCTATTTCTTTTGTATCCTTGTTACATTTAGCAAATGAAAAGACATTAAAAATACAATCTCTCCCAGATATGTCTGACCTTCTTATAGAAACAAATTAATTTTACACATGTAAATAAGTCTCTTTTATATATTCAAAAATTTTATTATTATTGAAGATAAGTATATAAACAATGTATTAAAAAAATTTTATTAATTTTTATTTTTTCTTATATGGTTTCTTTTTATTATTTTTCGTTAATAGTATAAGATATGATATGTAATATGCATCAAAATATTTATATTTGTAACTACAATTTTTATGAAAATTGAGATTTTAAATAAGTAATAAATACAAAAATTATTGAAAAATTTAAATCAATTTATTTGAAGAATCAATAATGAAAAATAAAACAGAATAAAATTATATTTTTAGCATATAAATTTATAAAGCATTTGATTTATATAAGATTGCTCGATTGTTTTTTATTCATTTTAATCAATTAATATTTTCAAGTCAGTAACCTATTCTTCGAATTTTTTTCTTTTCCGCATTTTATCATTTTGAAAATAATAAAAAATTATCGTCAATGATTCATATAAATCAAATATTTAAATATGATTGGAATACAACAATATTTTTTGAAATCTCTCAAGAAATGTATTTTACATCGTTTTTATCGAAATATTTCAAACATGCCGATTGACGATGAAAAAGCGAAATGTGTAAAAGATAAAGGAAATGAGCAAAAATTGAAAGAAGAAATGAATGTTAACATTAAAACTCAATTCAAAGATTATGATTCCTTTCTACCAGATCACAAAGGTGATATAAAAGTTTGTATGATAGGAGGCAGCGAATCATTGATGTATGCGGCTCTTCTTTTGAAACAATTTCGTCTCATAAAACAGATACATGTGGTAGACACAAAAAATTCATTTTCTAATGCAATTTTAGATATTAATCACATTGATACATCAACTCGTATAAAATGCTTTAAGAGAAAACATTTGAAACAAGCTCTTAAAGAAGTATATCTTTATCATTCTACTTTTATAACATAATGTTTCGAAAATCATAATCATTTAAACAATTATAAACAATATAATGAACAATGTATTGTTGATATGATATTATTACCATTAAGATTAAAATTCATGGAAATTCGATATTATTTCCAGATAAACATTATTGCATTAATGGATGAGATAAATCCCAATATAAATTTAAATCTCACTTCTCAATTTGAGGCTGTCTCTCCATATGTGTGTGAAATGGCTGAACAAATGGCACAATTTAATTCAGAATCTTTGGTAGCTGTTTTCGTTCGACCAGTTACGGCTACGCTTCCTACAGTATCAGAAATTTACAAACTTGCTGGATGGTGGGATCCAGATAGAATTATTGGTTCTACAGCGCTTGATCGTATGCGAATGGAAGCATTAACCGCGAATCTTTTGGATTTAAATCCTGCCTTTTTATCGGTCCCATTGGTTGGTGGTGCAGATTTAAATACTATTGTTCCTCTTTTATCATGTGCTACTCCAATCAATCGGTTTACCAATGTATGAAAGTATAGTCATCTACAATTGTATTAAAAAAAAATTTTACTCTATTTTTTAACATTATTAATATTAAAAATTCATGTAGGCACAACAAGATATGTTGTTACAATCATTACGTAGTGCTGATAAAGAAATGGCAAATATTGAATTGAAAAGTCCAACATTATCTGATGGAGCAGCAGCTGCCAAATTAATTCTAGCTCTTGCTGGAGGACTTAGTGGTTTTAAAAATATTATTTCTTCTGCTTATGTGCGATCAAATGTTTTGCCAGTATGCCGATATTTTACGAGTGAATTGCAATTCGGACCAGGCGGTATACAAAAAAATTTTGGATTGCCGAAAATGTCATCTACGGAAATAATGCTGGTCGAACAGGCAATTCCTTGTATTAATAAATGTATTGGAATGGCAACAAAAGCAGTTCATTATAATAGACATATCACATTGAAAACTGTATAAACTAATTTTTTCAAAGAATCATTTTATACATAAAATACATTATTTAATAAAAATTTTATTATTAGGTATAAATTAACTTCTTTAATATGAATGATTTAATAAATAAATAATAAAAAGTTAATTATAATATTATATAATAAAAATATTAATTATAATATTTTATATTCAATAAAAATAATATAAATATATATATTCGATAATATAATAATTTTATTTATATATTGTTTTTTAAACTATTTTAGGTTTTTTAAACTATTTTAAAGATAATAAGTGATATAGAAATTATGTTTATAAATAAATTCTAAATAAAATTATCATTAACATTTATTTTATTTATCTATATTTCTTTCTTATTCGTGTGTGAAACGGATATTTCTCATTTAAAATATTATATTCAATAACTTATACATAATATACATGTTGTAGTTCATATAAACCTCAGTTTGATTTGGAGTTTCAAACTGAATGGTATTTCGACTAGTTAATGCTCGTTGGCATGAATACGAACTATGGATGCGAAAATATAACACAGTATAAGTAAAATATTTGAATCGAAGATAATATTTTTACGATCAACTGGTTTATTCGTCTTAAAGTGAAAAAAAAAGAATTATTGACATCTGTTGATTCATTACATCCATTATTTTTATATACATATTTCGTGCGTGAAAATAAAATATTCATTTTTTCTAAAAATGATGACAAATCACACAGTGTTGCCGTTCAAAGAATGTTTATAAATGATTCGATCTATAAATATCAAAACAAAACGCAGAGGGATTTAAATTTGGGTCGAGTGCACATAGATCGCCCGGCTAGACTATTTTAAAATTGCGTGAATCTTTTATTTTGACATTTTATGTTTAAACAGTTTTATATTCGATAACTAAAAAATTTGTCTTTTTGTGGAACAATTTGTTAAAATTTTGATATCATGGGGATCATATTATCAAGATTTCGTGTAAGTGTGTGTCAGTATGTTAACATTAATACAATGTAATATTAATATTATTCAATTAAGGTTAACAATCTATTATATTATACTTTTTTTTGTTATATAATTACGGATATTTAAATTAGTATAATATTTTGTTTAAAAAATACAAAATTTTTTAAATAAAATGCATTAAAATTTTTTTTTATAATTAAATATAATTGAATTAAACATATTGTGTTAGTTAATAAATTTTCGAGGTTAGATAAGAAAATTTTAAACAAATTTTATTAAATATTGATATTTTCATAACTTTTTATAACATATTATATCATATAAATAGCATAAATTTTATAGCTTTTCAATTTAAGTAATCCATAATCTTCAATTTTTATAGGTTTATAACCTAAGAAAAAAAATTTAATAAAAATTATAATACTGAATGTCATCAATCACTTCATCTATAATTTATTCAGCAGAATTGTCATGTAATACAAAATTACCATTCAATGACATTATGTTTAATTTATTTAATTATTTTAAATTCTAAACTAAAACACATTATGTCTAGACGTTTATATAATGATAAACAATTATAAAATATTTTTTTGTTAAAAAAAATTTATAAGTTTATCATATACTTATACAATGTAATAAAAATTAATAAAATATATATATATATTTTTATATTTAATATTATATATATATATATAATATTAAAAGCAAAAATAATGATTTAATATGCTATACATGCAACTTCCTATAAACTTTCATATTATTATTCTATGAACATACTTGCTTTACAATTCTGAATTCATTTGAATTTAATATTTGAATTACATTTTAATTTAATATATATTTGCATATAAAGTCAATATATATATATATATAATATTATACATATTATATATTTATTTATTTTTTTATTTTTCAGAGAAAGAAAACAACAATTGAAATTTTAGAAGATCTTGATGCGGTAAAATATTTATATGTTTTTTTTTAAATTTATATTAATGATTTCAAAATGATCACAAATATTTTTGTTTAACAGAAAATTAAAGAAATAGAAAAATATGGACATAGTACGGAACAAAAACATAAAAAAATTGTTGGAACTCTAATATTATATAGTGTGATACTTTATATTATAACAGCATTCATTTTTTATTTTTATTTTTTTCCTGCATCATTATATGATCAAATATTCTATATCATTCCACTCTTAATTTTTCCAATTCTGTAAGTGTTCATTTTATTATATATTCTATTATATTTGTTTTCTTTATAAAATTATTCAGAAATTATTCACATATATTTATTATTATAGAATATTACTTACAAAAAAGATGGTAACATGGTACTATAAACGTAAAATTTCTGAAAATGAAGAGAAATTAAGTACTATGCAATTAGAAAAAAAGAAAATTTTAGATGAAGTTACAGAAACTGAAACATATAAAAAAGCTAAAGAAATTTTATTAAAGTTTGCTCCAGATCAATTATCTCCTGTAAATATATAAAAGAAATATTTAAACTCTTTTTTTTTATCTTTTAATTATTTCTAGTACTATTTCTAGATATATATTGTATTTATAATAAATTTTTTTTATTAATATATTAGTATATTAGTATATTAATAAGCTAATTAAAAAGAATAAAATCTAATAAATTAAAAAGAATAAAAAAATAAAATATTTGGTAAAAAAAACTTTTATTATAGCCAACTTATAAAGTGCCATCACGAACAGAAACACCTCAACAATCTAGTTCTCCACACAATATAATATCTCCAGTATCTCTTTCTGGAGAATTGAGAAGACGTGTAATAACAAGCCAAAATCAACCATTAAATCTACAAAGTGGTACACCCGCTAACACTGGCCTTGTCCCAGTTGGCATAACTCCCACTCAAAATCCATCAAATGCCTCCTTTCAGAGTGGTATTAAACCAGTTAATACTCCAATTAGAGGTTATCGTTAGTATTTTTAAAATTAAAATTATTATTATATTTTTTTTATTTAATATATATATTAAGAAATTATATTAAAAAATAAAAAAATATATTATTATATAATAGGAATTCCTTTGCCACGTCCGATATTACCTCGGCACAGGACTCACTTGGATCGATTAATTGATTATATTGTTGGAGATGGTCCATCTAATCGATATGCATTAATTTGTCGAAATTGTGATTCCCACAATGGAATGGCTCTCAAGGAGGAATTTGAATATTTTGGTAAACATTTGTCACATAATCTGCCAAAAAGAGTTAAGTATAAAGGTATAAGTAAAATATTAAATATTCAAAATATATGTATTTTTATTTTGTAGGATTCAGATGTTGTTATTGCAACTTTTGGAATCCTGCAAGAAAACAGAAACCATCTATTCCAAAACCAGAATGTAATGTGGGTTTTAGTAGCCCATCTTCAACTACTTCTGAACAATTATCAAATAACGCTAATGTAGAACAGATAAAACTTACACGAACGGAATCAATTCCATCAGATTCAGGTTTGAATATAAAAAAAAAAAACATAAATAATTTGAACTTATGAAAAAAATTATCAATTGAAAATAATTTTTAGATTCAGATATCGAAGTAGTTGAACGACCAATGGAAGCATTGGAAGAGGCTGAACATATTACTGAATTAAATAAAAAACCATATGGTAAGAAAAACGTTTCTTCTATAATATTCTTTTATTATTATAAATGTATAATTATTATTATAGATGAGCGAAATGAATCAGAAAAACCTGAAACAAAGGAAGAACAAAATTATGAAGAAAGCGTTGAAAAAATGGATTTTGACGAATCTTCGTCTTAACAAAATATATTTTGAAATTATTTGCAACATGAAATCTTATCAATGTACTACAATTGGCGTTGTAGTATACATATAATTATATAGGTATACTGAAAATGTAAATACTATATTACTTACAAACAAATTTATGAAAATAAAGAAAATCATATTTGACAATAGGTAGTAATATAGTATTTACAAAAGTTATATAAATACTATATTCTCGTATTTGAATGAAAGATCATTCCAAATTGTTCTTGTCTATTTCTTGTTGGAATTTTACATAACTATAAAATGAAGCAAAATAATCACAAGTACTTAGGAAAGATATTGTTATGTCAATATCTTTAATTCTCTTAGAAAGCTTTTGCTTCATCTATCATTGCAAAATTATGAAATTTTATAATATATTAAAAAATGTTTAGGAACCATTTATTCTTTTAAAGATTTTAAATTATCTTTAATATTATATACAAAAATGCCCACATTGAAAATTGTAGTCAATAATACATTTTATGCAAGACTGCTTATTTCTCATCAATAGTGGACATTAATATTTATATTAGAAAATATCATCTCCCCTCCTCCCCCTTTTTTAATAAAATATAGCATATACATTTTAAGATTTTATATATATATATATGTACATATGTATATATACATATCACACATATTATATATACATATATATGTATATATATTATGGGAGGATGGATTTTTTTTATATCCATAATCTAAAATGTAAGAAATGAAAATGAAAAAAAAAAAGTATTTATTTTTTTCACTAATTTTTTTCCTAGTAAAATTTTTTAGTTTATTAAATAATTTTGTAATACATTTTTAGTGTCCTACTAACGTTTATCAAGAATATAGTTCAAGTTATTACATTATATGAAGAAAGATCTGTTTTGTGAAACATACATAATTCTTATTCAAGAAACAATAATTACAAAAATAATAAAAACTTTAAAAATGATTTCTATTTATTTCAACTAGTTATTAAAAATTTTTATTTGCAATTGTACTTAAAAATTAATTTATTTAATTTTATTACTGTATTTAATATAAAACAAATTTCATTAAAAATTTGTATTAATATGACAAGTAAAAATGTTTGGATAATTGTTGAAAGAAATATAAAAATATACGAAAAAATTTTCATCAATTATTTTTTTAAATTTTTAATATATCTTATAATTTTTAAACATGTTTAAACTATTTAATAAATGAATTTTATAAAATAATGATATTTTTTTCCTTTGGTTTACGCAGCCAATTGCGGATACTGATTTAAGAAACTGTTTGCTTGCGCTTTGTGTTCTTAAAAATACAAAATTGTACTCATTCACGCACATGTGTGAATTGGTCTCAGTTTACATGGTAAAAATAGTGCTCGGTCGTGGACGGATTATCGTTCGAGGTAAATCTAACGATTTTTTCGGCATCGTTCTATAATGATACTAAAAAAGCGTGAATATATAGAAACAAGTAACAAACATACTTTTTTGTGCAAATCATCTTGCGTGTAATGATTTATTATTAACAATGAATCTGCGAGATATTTATACTTCAACGATTTTTATACATGAAATTCATGTGCTTAATAATGATATAAAATATTGTATAAGAATGTAAAAAAAGTGAAAAACATCACTTACAATTAACGCAACATAATTTGTCGTAATAATTAAACATAAATAACAAAGGGAATTGTCGATTGTATTCTTGCAAGTATTTTTCGATTACTTTAGTGGGCGCCATAACAATCCATTTGTCTGATACAATCATTATGTGATGAATGTTTATTTTTTCTGTTTAATTATTATTATTATATATATATATATATATTGTCAGATAAATATATATATATAATACTCTATAATACTCTATAATAACATCTTTCTTATTGATCAATTTCATAATTATTTTATCCCTATTTATAAAATCGTTCATGTTCATAGAAAATCAGTACGATCAAGAGTATATTAGGTGGGGCAGATTTCGTTAACCTGATATAGAACACGTGCAATCAATTTTTATACAATGATTATTTTAATTTATGAATTATATTAAAATACAAACTTATTAATATTATTGAAAATTATGCTGTTTGCAAAAGCAAGAAATATTAATTATTTTATAATTCATATATTATAAATTTATTTTTATTTTAATATATGATAAATACAAATTGATAATATTTAATATAATTATTCATTACAGATCAAGAAATATGCCAGAATTGACTGAACTTGATAAAGCTGCAAGCTCTGAACCTACTAAGGTTGAAGCTGCAGCAACTGGATCTGGAACTGATACAGATTCAGATGATACTATTCCAGAATTGGATGATGCAGGTGCTGGTGGTACAGTTGGTTTCCCAGGAACAACTGTTACTGGTCTTCCTATTGATATGGTTTCCAAAGCAAAACAAAGTCGAGGAGAGAAAAAGGCTAGGAAGCTTATGAGCAAATTAGGATTAAAACCTGTATGTGAAATAAATTTAAAATATTTTTATTTTGCAATAATAATAAATGAATTATTTAATTATTTTGTGTAGGTTCAAGGGGTTAACAGAGTGACTATTCGTAAATCAAAAAATATTCTTTTTGTAATTAATAAACCTGATGTGTTGAAGAATCCAGCTTCAGATACTTATATAGTATTTGGTGAAGCTAAGGTAACAAATTTTGAAAATTTAAATTAAAATAATATATCAAGAATTGTATTTAAAAATATGATGATATGTTTAAAGTTTCGCATATTAAGCTGAACAATTGATGATTGAAAATTCCTTGGCAGACTGATATTTTTAATAATTCTACATTATTTTAGCATATATTTTATAATTTTTTGTTTATTAGATTTATTTATTCATTTTATAGATTGAAGATCTCAGTCAACAAGCTCAAGTTGCAGCAGCTGAGAAGTTCAAGGAACCACCAGTTATTCCAGCAACTGAAGCTGGTGGTAGTACAACGGTAAGATACATTTGATTGCAATTTAGATAATATAATAATTTTTATATTAATTTTTTAGATATTATAATAATAATAATATCTTATAATTTCATGCTTATTGTATAATTTTTTATTTTGAAAGGTTGTTGCACCAATACAAGAGGAATCAGAAGAGGAAGTTGATGAAACGGGTGTTGAAGAAAAAGATATTGATTTAGTAATGTGTCAAGCCAATGTGTCTCGAGGGAAGGCTATTAAAGCTCTTAAAAATAATCAGAATGATATTGTCAATGCTATTATGGTAAGTTTCTAAACATATATATAAAATTATTATGTAATGATTTAAATAATTTTGCATTTATTTTTCATTGAAATATTGTTGAAAATCTTAACAAATTAATTCTTTATATAATAAAAATGGATTTATATGTATAATTTGGAAAATTAAAAAAAAATTTTCCAAATTATATATATAAATCCATTTTTCAAAATTTTCCAAACAAAAAAATTACTTTTTGTTTTTTTCAGGAATTGACAATGTGATGAAGCTATTTAAGAGTAGGTTGTGCTACATCATAGCTCGCACTGCGACGTCATTTTATTTTATCATCTGCGTCATCGAGAATAACTTCATCTTTTTTTGTCTCATTATATTAAAAAAATTAAACTCGAATATTGAGAGGCCAGAGTTCGCATGGAGACCGTGATGCTTGTCTCAAAAAATCTACATGTATATAAATAATTCATATGAGAAAAAAATAAATACACTAAGGATACTATTTGCGTGTTATTGTGGATAAATTCATAAAGTTTATAAACTTCAAATTAGTTTCATAGTATTACATAATACTAAAATTAATATGCAGGATAATATTGCGTAAAAATCTACAAAAATATTGATTAATTGTTATATGTAATACTACAGATGAGTTCAGTCATATTATTGAAGTTGCTAAAATCAGAAATATTATAAAATCATTTTTTTGTATATTCTTAAATCTACATACTTTTGCCATAAATATAGAAGTACAGAATAGAAAACATGTAATTATTTTCTTGTCCCATGTTAATTTTACAATTTTAGTATCGTTCTTAATATTATTCTTAATATTATTCATTTAGTATAATATAGAAAGTAGTTATGATTGAAAATGAAATTAAATATAAGATCATAAATAAAGTATATGATAAGATATTTTATTTTTATAATCCTATATAATTAATTAATTATAATCCTAAGTTTTTAAATATTAATCACAAAAAATCAAAAAACACTGTCATATTAATAAAAATATAAAGAGAAATAAAAATTTTATGACAGTTTATTGATTTTAAAATAATATAATTAGTATTTTGTTAGAATATTGATATATTTATAAATAATTAATTGTGTTTTCTCTAAAATTGAAATTTATATGAAAATATATATTACATTTTGTTTTAATATATTTTCATATTTACCGAATTTTTATTTTTCGAATCAATCATTGATCCATATTAGATAAGTGACAATTTTTTTTTTCTGATTCATAACCTATAATTTAATAAATATATTTTTTTATATATTATTTTTGTACTTATTTTGGACTTTAGAATCTCTTTAAATTTTTAATCTACAAAAATATCTATAAATATGTTAACACCTTTTAAATATAAATTTGTTTTTCTATGGGTTAAGAATCACGGATTCTTGAAAGCATGATTTTATAAACATAGACAAAGAGAACAAATAAGAAAAAAAGAATGAAAATAGTATAAAAATTCGAAAATTAACGTTATCTTTAGAATGCACGAAATGAAACACATAAAAAGAATAAATAATAGGAGAAAAATAGATTCTATAAAAATTGATCATCAGCGTTATATTTCAATATAAGATATCTCTTCTAAGCAAAGTAAGATAGAATAAGAATTGAAAATAAATGACATCTTTTAAATATTTTTAAAAAAATATTTTTGAAATTTGATAGATGGCGCTTATCCTTAATTCTTTTCTAATCTATCTTATCTTCAGAAAAATGTATTTGTAAATCTATTCAAAAGATGGTACTTATAATCAATTCTTATTTCATCTCTGTTTTTTTCTAATATATGCTTTTCTTATCTTTATTATGTGTTTTATTTGCAACACTCTAAAAATGGCATTGATTTTATTTTATATCAATTTTTATACTATTATTTATTCTTTTTATCTTTCTAAAATTATGCTCAAAATACACAAAATTCTACTAAAATTGAACAAAAATTATCATCATTAGATTCTTTGATTTGTTTATGAAAATGATATGTGAAAAACTAATAACTACATTTCCTTCAAAAATCCTTTCGAAAGAATTCCCAACTAAAATTTTGATTTTATATTAAAAAAATATAATTAAGGAAAATTTATCATATTTAGAAAAAATTCAGGATTGAAAAATATCTCGGAAAAATATTGACTCTATAGAAGAATAAAATCAGAAGAGATAACAAGTAAAATAATTCGAAAAATTAAGAATTCAATAAGTAATTTAATAGCTAAAATTTTGAATTTGCAATAGGAAAATATAACTATAATATAAACAGGCAATAGGTGGAATTTTCCGAAAAATAAAAAGATTCTAGCTAAAAATTTCGACTTTATATTATGAGAATACAATTTTAAATGAAGAGACATACAAAATTTTTTATAGAAGAGTTTATATATAAGTTTATACATATTTGATTAAAATTTCTATTTTTTCTGAATAAATATAATCAATTTGACTATATCGGACATCTGAATGAAACAAAAATTGAATATAATGATCAATCAAAATAATAATATATAATAATGTATTAATAATAATATATTAATATTGAAAGAAATGTTTAAAAATTGATCAAAATGTTAATTCCTGTAAAGAGATAAGTATACAAAAGATAAATACATGAAATTCTACAAAATTCGCGCATGCTACATCCTTTAAAATTATATTTTCCTTATACAAAATCGTAAAATACAGTCGAAAATTTTTGTTCATGGCACAAAGTTTTGAGTTCTGAAAATCTTGGAACAATTTTACATACTATTTCTTTTACAATTATATTCCTCTATTACAAAATCGTAAATTCGGGTAAAAATTTTATTGCCTGAAATTTCGATTATGAATTATGAGAATATAAAATGTAAAAAGATAGTACATAAAATTTTTCCTAGAATTTTAAGACTTAAAATTTTCGGATAGTCAGCAAGTTTTTTTGATCAATTTTGCGATTTTTGATCAGGAGAATATAATTCTCAAAGAGGTAGTAATTAAAATTTATCGAAAAATTAAAAGTGGCTTTAAATTCCGACTCTTCATTAAGAGAATATGATATGTGAGAAAGTGTTCATATATTTTTTACAGATTTATATTCATTTACTAACAGTAAGATTTCTCCACAAACTATTAGTGAAATTTTAATTGTTACAAAAAATATAATAAAATAATAATATAATAATAAATAATAATAAAATATAATTAATTAAGAAACATCTTTCTATATTTATCGAATGAAAAGAAATACATCGTCAAAAAATTAAAAAAATAATCAAGAAATCGAATTTTCAACAAAAGACAATAAAGAAGTCAATATATAAAGGGTAAGTAAAACACATTTTCATTATATTAATCTAGAATTAAGTAAACTGTTGAAGAAAATAAAAATATATATATATAGGTCCAGAAAATATACATTTAAAGGTAAGTATAAAAATACAAGACATAGAATTAGAAAGAACTATAACATAGTACCTCCCAAAAAAAAATTATATTCTCCTAATACAAAATCGTAAAATACAATCGAAAATTTCTGCCAATGGCACAAAATTATGAATTGGGGAAATCTTGGAAAAATTATTTGTGTCATTTTCTTTATGATTATATTCTCCAAAAACATAATCGAAATATTTGGCAAATATTTTGCTGAAATTTCGAATGTGCATTAGGGGAATATAAAATATAAAAAGATAACACGGCAAATTATTCCAAGAATTCCAAGATTCAAAATTTTCGGATAGCCAGCCAGGATTTCTAATCGATTTTTGCGATTTTTGATTAGGAGAATATGATACGCAAAGAGGTGGCACTAAAAATTTTTAGACAGAAGCCCATTTCTT
>NW_006263305.1:348045-350722 GCF_000469605.1 Apis dorsata | reverse complement strand
GAGATAATTTAGAGACCGAATTTTTGAGTATTGTTGACGGTGTAAATTTTAAGGTTAAAAAAAGAAGAAGAGAGAGAGACTATCGGCTAAACTCCTCGGAAAAAAACGAAAAAGAATTTTCCTCGATTTATTTTGAGATAATTTAGAGACCGAATTTTTGAGTATTGTTGACGGTGTAAATTTTAAGGTTAAAAAAAGAAGAAGAGAGAGAGACTATCGGCTAAACTCCTCGGAAAAAAACGAAAAAGAATTTTCCTCGATTTATTTTGAGATAATTTAGAGACCGAATTTTTTAGTATTTTGAGTTGGTGTAAATTTTAAGGTTAAAAAAAGAAGAAGAGAGAGAGAGAGTATCGGCTAAACTCCTCGGAAAAAAAACGAAAAAGAATTTTCCTCGATTCATTTTGACTCGAATGAGGAAGGTAACGTTCAATGACAACGAGTTTTTCCACGTGCAATATGGAACGGAGTTATTCCGTATTGTCGTTTTGGAATTTGGGGAAGCTCGAACGAGGTTTTCTTTGGAGTGTAGGGGCGCGGTTTAAGCAAGTTTTCTCCTCTCGAGACTCGGGTAACGAGAATTTAGAAGTAATTGGATTGTTGGTTTGTGTAGGTGAGCTCGAAGCAGCCGGTCTCTATACATCCTTCCTCCACGTTGCACGCCAGCAAACCACCGTTAATATTGTTCACGGAGGTTATAGCCACGGGGAGATGTTATATCCGCGGTTTGTCCGTCATCGACTCCTCGTGGTTGACCGAAAAAGGCTTCAATGCAGCTGGGAAACACGACTAGAGATGGGGAAAAGATCGGTAATTGCGATTCAATCGTTTTTTTCCTTCTTTCTCCCCTTCCTTTATTTTCCCTTTTTTAACGTTTCGATCTCGTTTTAATCAAGAGGAATTGACACGACTTGTTTTTATACCCTGTACAGCTCTTTAATAAAAGCGATGGTTGTCTTAACATATATACATATATTATATATATATATAAAATATGCTCTATCATTTATTTTAACAATCTTTCCCTCCTTCCAATTTTCATCGTGATTTTTAAATAAGCGTATTTATTTCGATCTCGATTGAAAATAAACGATACATTATTAAACACGCGTTTAATAATGTTTAACTCTGAAACCTCTGCACTTATACATCCTGTATAACCCATCCTTGTATTAATCGAAATCGATTAATCGTAGCATTTCTGTATTTTAAGCGAAACGAAAGGGGAAACAACGACTTGAGAATCGTTTCGAATCGATCGAAACTTGGGCAAGTATTTGAAAGGCGATCGAATCCATCGGCAGAATGGATTCAAACGACTCCTTTGGACGAACGATTTTAAACGTTCTCGAACGTTTCGAGTAGGCACGAAATGGGAGTGTATAGTCGTCTCACGGTTCGATGCGTGTCATCACAACAGGTGGCCATCTCCACGGAGTACCGTTGCTATTCGTTACGTGCAAATAATCTGTTACTCGGTGTTACAGTAGGTAGGTTGATGTAGCTATGTAATTATCTTTCGAGCCGCGTGGTTTTTGTTTTTCTTTTTCTCTCTCTTTTTTTTTTTTGCGCCGCAAATCGACAGCGGATGCGTAGCGGATTTTGTGTACGTATCCACGTATTTACGTGGAACAGTTCGAGATGATAAGATGACGATCGAGAAAAAGTAAGAAAAAAGGAAAAAAAAAAAAAAATAATCGCGCGAAAAACGTTCCTTGCCTTCCAACACACTTTTCCAACGTAACTGTTGTTCGTAGATGTGAACATTTCACGTTATGGAGAAAAAGTGTTTGTTAAGATTAAGAAAGATGATAACACGAAGGAAAGATAGATGGTCGATTAGAGTTTTAATATTGTTGGATAATTATTCCAAGGTCCCTTATTCGAGTGACAAATTGCATAAAAATCATTTAATCTCTGCTTCGTTTTGATTTGAAAAACACGAGATTAACGTTTAATTTGTGTATTCTCTATAAAAAAAAAAAAAAAAAAGAAAGGAAAATTATTAACGTCGAGTTTATCTACCGCTTAATTTTATCTATTAAAAGAAGGAAGATATAAATTAACGATTATCGAAATTATTTTATTTATCCTGTGTATATGATATATAATAACGGAGATAATTTATATTTTAATCGCGTATCATTTATTTCGAATCGTTTTGTACGTCGCGTGTAATTGGTTGGGAAGCAACATGCGACGCGCGCAGTATTGGTGGTCGATTTCAGAACGAATTGAAATTGCGCGAAGCTTCGAAACACCGGAATGAAATTATTTAACGGGGTTTACAGGTGTTGCCGGTATAGGTGTTCACTTGTTGGCATTAACACGTTATGGCCTTGCGCAACGCCATTCCATAGACTTGCATTAATTACTACTTAAACGGCGGAATATTGAATTTTCAACGCGTAAGCCGATCATCGTCCAACGGAGGAAGAGCATCGCTACGTAATTAACGTTCTCGTCCCTTTAACGGTGCCCTACGGTTTTCCAAACCTTTTTTATCCTTCATTTTCCGTTCCAATTTTCCACTTAATCCCTTATTTTCGTTTCCGCACATTTTGACATTTTGAATTTTTTTTAACATTACGTCGGAAAATTGATCGACGAAGCGCGAAGATTAAGACAACTTGCTACTCAAAATTTACACTCCGAAAATGTTAATGTTAATTAAATT
>NW_006263305.1:344143-347932 GCF_000469605.1 Apis dorsata | reverse complement strand
TGATCTTTTCAATTCAGATTTTCAAAACGTTGTAAACAATTTTTAATCNAAAAAAAAAAAAAAACTTGTCAAATTTCTCGCATTCCTCTTCTTCGTATGGAAGTTTCAACTCGATCATCGAGCGATACGCGAAATACGGTCCATATCCGTATTCTCGGATACGTATCGGCCCCATTTTCCGAAATCGGAACAAAGGGAGGATCTTTCAGTCGTCTCTAAATAGAGCATCGCGTAAAATACAAGAACGGTCGCGACAATTACGCGGGATGAAGCCGGCGGCGTCGTCGTCCTCGTCGTCGTCGTCGTCGAATAATTTCTGCCCCTCGCGCAAACTCGGGTGGTGGCGTTGCTGGTGGGTTGTCTGCCTGTGTGTCGCTGCCACCCGCCTCGCGATATCGAGTTATCGTTCGCCCTCGCCCCCCACGCGCCTCCCCTCTTCCAAGATACCTGTTTCTCGAGGTTCTCGTCGTCGAGGAAAATCGCATTCCTCGGTGTCGCGTGGCATTAACCGTATCAGCAACCTCTCTCTGTAAGATTCCCTCCTCCTCCCCTTCTCCTCTCCTTCCTCCTCCTCCTCCTCCTCCTCCTGCTTTTCCTCCTTCCTCACGCTTTCTCGATTTTGCTCGACATATTACGCTTCGTCGTGTGCTCGTCACCCCATTTACCGAGAAACATCCCCTTTGTTCCGAGACACGTTCCACGTAAGGGAGAAGAGCCGCTCCATCTTGACGAGGGCCGTTCGCCTCCCACTCCTACGCTTGTTCCATATCTACCAAATGCTCGATAACCATATTATTTCCTCTATATACGTATATATAGTCGTTCTTTGTCGTTTGTTCGAAGAAAAAGAGAGAGAAAGAGAGAGAGTGAGAGAGAGGGAGGGAGGGAAAGGGGATTTTCATATAGGAGGTGCTTTCTTACTTTTGATATTTTTCTCTCCATCTCTATCAACGCGTCGCGCTTTATTAATGTCGATCGAGATACGAGAAATCTTTCGATTTAAAAGAGATTTAGGAGATATACGTATGAAAGTGATTAAAATTTAATTACAGAAATCTTCTATAAATTGAAATGTATTATATAATAATTATCTATTATCGATGAGTGAAAAATGCGAATAAGAGGAAGATTAATTTCAATTCCGGTTCCGGGAAATACCATTGTGCTATAGCATATAGCTGTTGCCAATAAAAGGCTGCTCACTGCTAACCTCAACCAAACAACTCCACCGTTATTAAGCCTTTGCGGTCCGAACCCGGAATATTCTCCGGCAAACTGACTTCGAACGAGACCTACCTACGTATTCGCGTTATTACCACGCGAATATATCCACGAAAACGTCAAATTAACGTTAAATTGAATCTAAATTCGTTTTACGAAACGAAACTTCTATCCAAAATATAAATCCGAAATAACTTCAACTCTAATCCAATCCCCTACAACGAATCGAAATATACAGAAACACTTTAAAACTTAACCTAAATCGTATCTCGTAAGTTTTACCTGTGTGCGTTCCCGAGGAGAGCCGGCAAATATTCCCCGTTTAAAACGCTTTTCGTTTCATATCGATACGAACCATCCGTTCTCCGGATATTCTCGTTTAAAGTGGAGTGTGTAATTTCGACCGTTCGCCATTACGTCTCCCTCTCGCTCGCGCGTTCTCGATTCCCCCTCCCTCCCTCTCTCTCTCTCTCCCTCTACCTATCTCTTTCTCTCTCACTCTTTCTTTCTCCTCATCACGCGACCTACCGCGAGCGCGGCATCTGTGCGCTGGTCAACGACGAGCACTGAGTCATCGTCTTTTTTACTATTGCTAGCGTGGACGTACGTACGTATTTTCCAGGAAAGAAAGTGGGTCAAGTCGAGCGCGCCGCTTCCAAGAATTCGACCGCGCCATTGAAGAATCCCCCTTGCATTTTAGCTGCTCGTGTATTGCGCGCTCCTCTATCTCTAGGGAACCGAGGTGTCAAGGTGTGGAATAAAATTGGAATCCGATTACGCGATTCTCTTCGATCTTCTTCGGTGGGAAATCACGCGTTTTTTTTTTTTTTTGTTTTTTAGATAGGCTTTATTTCGTATCGAAGTCGAAGTGGAAATTTGGAAAATTTGGGAAATCTTCTGGGATAAAATCGAACGATCTTCTCGAGATCTTTTTCGATTAAGCTTCGAAATCATACGTTTTTAGATGTATATATATATAGGATTTATTTTATACCCAAGTCGATGGGAATTCCCGTTGTTGGAAAATTTTCTGTCATGATGGCATAAAATGGGAATCCGATGACGCGATTTTCCTCCATTTTTCGACCGAGTTTCGCTTCGAAATTAAGCGTTTTTACGCGTTTAGGTTTTATTTTGGAAAATTTCCATCGTTTTGTTAATTGTTCGAGTAATTTTAAATGTTTTTTGGAATTTTACTAACCAGTGGAATTAAAAGTTGGTTCGTTTTTTGGAACTTTTTTCTACTTTATTTTATACTTTATCAAATATTTTTCTTAATTAGATATCGCGTACCTCGTCGAGATTATTACACTCAACGATGATAAATTTAATACGTTGGTAACAATAGTTAATTACATCGTGTATAGAATGGCTGAAGCGTAACAACGTGAATCATCAACGTATTACAGTAACGTTACAGTGATGACAATATAAATAGAAAAAAAAAATCTTTAATGCATGTCTACGTGAAAAAGGATGTTTAAGGTTGATGTCGGATAATCATGCTACGCCCAGTGAAATTTCTCGCGTGTGAAACGACGATTGAAACGGTTTTGGATGGCGTGCGAGTAATTACTCGAATTTTAATTGCCTTACTTTAGTGGGTAAACTGATAAAAGGCTCGTTAGGTCGCAAAGTTGGATGTTAAATATCGGATTTATTCGAATTAATTACCGATTTTCCGCCATTTAATACGTTAAATGTATATGTAATAAATTGAAACCGTCGTGAAATTTCGTTTACGAATAATATTATAAATAAATTTTTGCTTAATGGCGAGTCGTTGAAATGACGATTTGGATACGTAGATCGCAACGACGTATCACAAATGATCAATCGGATCGAGGATTATTCGTAAAAAGTAAAAGCGAGAAGTGGTACGATTTTCCATCAAATAATTTCGATATTCGATATTTTTACGTATCCATTTTATGGGATTAAGCGAGCAAGAGCAGAAGATGAAGAGTTGAAAAAAATTCGTAGAATTTCCACGAATACTTCTATGAATAATCTATCCCCTCGTAAACCCCTCCATTCGGTAACATACCGAAGATTAAATTCTTGTGTCTAGAAAATAGAATTCTTGCGTGAATCGAGATTACGTGCGCCATGAAATATTCACGTATAGCGAAGAATGGCACGATCGCCATTTTAAACACCTCGTAAAATGTTCTTAACCCATCCAAATATTCTCAACATATTATTCATATTATTGTCAACTTATTCAAAATCCTTATCGCTTTCGTTCGTGAAATTCACGTTTCACTAAGGATCAAGACGAATTAAAATTTTCGTCTATTAATTTTTAAAAGTAAAGGCAGACTTGAAAATTCTACCTCCTCTAGCTTCAAAATACATTAGCGTTAAACGTGAAACTCAAACTTGTTTGGGCAGGGATCGGATAACACGTTAACATACGAAACTTCAAAGAGGCGGATTCATCCCTAATGTTGTTAAGCATTATGAATTTAAACTCATTTCCTCCACTTGACCGTTGAAAATTTCGCATTTCCACCAATTAAAAATCGCGCGACCACTCTTGGAGAATTTACTCGAACCCCTCGTTCG
>NW_006263305.1:341409-343979 GCF_000469605.1 Apis dorsata | reverse complement strand
CGAAATGAAGGTTCGAGAGAGAAAAAAAAAAAAAAAAAAGAAAAAAATAGTGAAAAATCGATGGTGAAAAAATAAATTTTGAATTTTTTCGAGGGAGAGAATTTTATCACTTTTAATTACTCTTTCAAACTTTATAACGATACACATAAAGCGGATATTTTTAACTTGCATAAAAATTGCATAAAAAATTAGAAGAAAAAAAATAAAAGTAAATTTTCTTCTTTGCGTAAAATAATAAAATTTTTAAAATTTCTGCTTTCTATAATCATTTTTGAAAAATAAATCGAGTCGAAATCATTGAAATATACAATTCACACTCTATAATAAAATCACGCAACAACCCTTGTCGCTCAAAAAGGTTAGACAATATTGTCAATCAATTCCAACTCTATTTCCAACTCCTTCCCCGCAAGGAATTCCTTATATCCCTCCCCCCGACCCACTCCTTCCTAACTAACGCTCCAGTCCAACTTCTAAGCCGGAGCTTGCACACATCCTTCCGAACGTCAACAGTATAAATTTCAAAGCAGCGACGATCAAACGTCGACTCGTCGTCTCGCCGCCCCAGTTCCCAGGACGCGTATCTTACCGTACCTTAGCGTACACGAGGCAGATAGGATCAAAAGAAGAGGATCGCCATTCGCTCGACAAGTTTCCATTTCGTGCGGCGCAACACGTTGAATAAAACGAAGGAGGGAGGGCCAAGTGGGACGAGGGATCAAGGGTTCGATGGAGAGGAGGAGGTTTCGGAGAGGAGGAGAGAGAGGAAGGTCGAAATAATCGGGGAGGAATCAAAAGAAGGATGAACAGGAAACCGCGAACCCTATCCCGTGTCATTCTCCATAGTTTAGCAATTCACGTAGTCGCGTGATTGAGAATGAAATATTTACGAGCAGAGATGGGGAGAGGGGGAGGGTGGCAATCAGAAGGCGAATAGGAGAGCAGGGAGAAGGGGGGTGGAAAGCGCGCCCCCTTTCTTTCGTCTTTCTTTCTATGGATCGCCAACGGGGATCGAGACGGGGTATAAGACGATCTTTAAGAGCCCTTTAATAATGAATTCCCTTATGAATGCGCCACCCTCTCTTCACTCTGCGCAACCGACCACCCTTGCACTCGCGTATTTACGCGGCTCTTTTTCTTCGCCGTGTACCCGAATGAGTACATCGGGGTGAATGATGGACTTCCGGGGTCGCGAGCCATCTTCTGCTTTCTGGGTTGTGTAATTTTGGCTTTTTCTCTTTTTTTCTTCTTCTTTTCTTCTTGATCTTTTTGAGAAGGAGGAGAAGGAGGAGGAGGAGGAGGAGAAGGGGAGTGAATTTGGACGAAACGAGTTATCGATTAGTTGGATTAAGAGGGGAGGGTATTTTTTAGATTTTTAGGTTTTGTTAAAATGAAAGTTTCATCGGGGAGGATAACTTTTGTCCCTTGGAAAAGTGCGGAATCGAATACTGAGTAAAATTACACGAGGATATTTTCAATAAAATTAATATCAACGTTCGTTCGATCCGAAACGACGATTGTCTTTTGATTTTACGCTTTACATTTTAAAAGCGTATTAATAATGAAAGAGAAAAAGAAAAAAAAAAGGACAAAATACCGCATTAACAGCGTTCTTTCGTAATATTTATACGCCCCATTGGGGGAATCATTTGTTACCGCATTTGCAGCATTTGTGACCTAGCAGAATACAATAGCGAGAGTACCGCATATGCGGTAACCGCAAATGTGTTAAGTAATAACTTTATTTAAAATGCTTTATGCACGATAAATAACACATTCAACTCGTTGCAAAATGTTTCGAGTGATAAATTATTCGAGTAATTTATTCGAAACAGCTTTATTCTTAACTTTAATCGTTAAAATGTGTTTTTCCATATATATATCGATATACGCGATTTCTCGTTGTTAATATTCCTCAATAGCGATCCAACGTCCGTTAATTGCTCGGTTCGCGCACGAAAAAGAAGAGGAGGAGGAGGAGGAGGAGGAAGAAGAAGAAGAAGAAGAACTCGTTTTCCGGGGGTGTGCACTCATCAGCCGGCGGCCGGTTATACAAACGCGAGCGTGTAAACGAAAATCTCTAAGATCAAGGGTGAATGGGGAAGATGGATATGAGGAGGGCAGCGAAATAAACGGTGTTCCTTGTCCATACACCTTGTCCATACAGGTGCAGTAGTTTCAGCCGCGTTTAATCAACATCTTGTTCCTGCTATACACGAGACAATGTCAACAAGTCGTTTGAGGGGAAAGAAGAGATGGAGAGAGAGGAGAAGATGGAGAAAGTGGGGGGAGAGAGAGGAAGGCCCTCGTTTCACGCGAGTTTCGAGCGCGTTACATAAATGATCGTTCCTATTTCCTTGCCCCCTATCGCTTCATCGTCCTTCTTCCGCCCCTTTCACAGATTCTCTCTCTGTTTGATCTTCCTCATCACTTTCCATTCACGACTTTCAATCCTTTCATAAGCGTACCTTCTTCTTCTCCTTCTTTGCTTTTTCTTTGCTATTCAGTATTTCGGGGTGAAAAGGGGTGGATTGTCGAGTTTAACGAATCAAAGGAATACGATTAATAAT
>NW_006263305.1:338692-341228 GCF_000469605.1 Apis dorsata | reverse complement strand
GGGGGGGGGGGAGTTATAATTGGGCAGAAAGTGGGCAGAAAAGGTGAAATTAATTTATGGGGGATAATAAATTCGTTGATAAATTCGTGTTTCGAGGGAGTAGTTCGTGATTCGCAGAGGTACGTTAATTATCGTTATATCGCGGAGAGTCATCGACTTAGCTCGTGCCAGGTCATCGCGAGGATAATTAACGTCCAAAGGGCATTTGGCTATCTCTCCTGGAATCAATTAATCACTACGATTAGGTCACGCGGAAGTCCTGTTCTTCCCTTTGAGGAAGGGGGACAGATATAACCGAGGAGAATGGACGCGCATCATCGATCGAAGCGCAATTATCCGTTTCGCGGATTCAAGATTATTTGTAAAATTTTCAAAAAGAATTGTGATGTATATCACGTTCAATAATTTTCTCACCCGACAATGCCGCTTTATTTTTGAATAAATTTACACTCTCGCGCGATATCATTTCCACACACACACACTGGAACGTAAATATCGTGAACGAGATCTATTTTATTAGCATAAAGCGATGATGGTGGCGCAACTTTCAACAGCTTAGATGTCTGTATTATGCACGAAACGGCTTATAAGCTTGTTTCATATCCTCTGCAGATATTCGAAATTTCTCTTCTCGAATCTCGTAACAAAAAAAAAAAGGGAACGAAATATATTTAACAATCGATAAAAACACCACGAGTTTTTCGAACGTTAACATTCTGTAGACGTTTCGACTCGTTGAAACTGTGGTTAAACGGTAACGGATAATAGGCATACCAATGTCTGTTTGACAATTTCATCGATGTCCTTTGATCGGGTGCAGAAAGGCTGGCAATCAATGGTTTGTGGCGAACCGAATATATACATACATATATATATATACGATCGTCTATATTCCACAACTATATTACGAAATTCCATTACCATGCTATTGTGATATTATATACAACAAAGTTACGAAAAGTATTATTCAGATTTTCATTTTTTTCTTCCAAAATGAAGAAGAGAGGAATTGGACGATGAAAGGTGGCTTCTCTTATTAGAAGTAAGGGTTCAGAAAAGGGAGAATTTTTCACGAGCAAACGATCGAAGATATATAAGAATAAAGAGGGTGATCGCGTGGAAATAGAAAAAATGAAACGAATTTATCGGTGATGTGACTCCGCTCGCGAGTAGAATATCCTTACAGATGGATCTAATTTCCCTTTTTCCCCGTATATTCCCAATCGTTGAGCGAGAAGAATGGATTTCCAATGTTGCCTGACGTCGTCGCTTTTATAAGAAAAAAAAAAATTTATCAGCCTTGGGGAAAAAATGTATCGAGATCAACGGCGATTGTATTGAAAAATAAACGTAGAACAGTTCTAATTGAAGATGAAACGAAACAGGTATTAATTGAAAATTAATTGAAAATAGTTAAAAATTTCGAACGAATATTCGTAGATCCATGCTTTTCGTATAATTTCGACGCTACAATTGTTTGCTATGATTATATTATCGAAGTAATTTATCGAATCGACTTCAACTATTAAATTTTCCCCATCACTGCCGTCGAAAGATCTGGAACTCGTGAATGAGGATCGTCGAAAGTTCAATATCTTTGTACTCAATACTCGTTGTTGTATTTTATATTATTCGATAAAATGCATAAGATACGATCGACGAGCGAGATAGAAGGAAAGTTGGTTAAATTAGTTTTAGGTTCTGAAAATCTTTCTTGTGTCCGGGATCCCTTATCTAAATTTATGGTCCGACAACCGCCAGGACAGTTTCAAATTGGGAAACTTCGAACTTGGAGCGTAAGTAACGCGATGGTTGGTAAAGTTACAGGTGAATGGAACGGTCAAACAACGACTCACGATTACAGTTTTAATAAAACCTGGGGTGGTGGTATTCGGCCGGGCCTGGAGATCGCCTCCAGGGTTGAAACGCGTGTTTAAACTTCATTATTAACTCTCGTCCGTCAATATCTGGACGAGACCTTTTCCTATTTTACTCGAAAATTTTCATTCTCTCCTTTCAAACTCTCTTTTCTTTTACGCTCCTTTAAATTCTCTCTGTTGTTCTTAATATCCAATGAGATCCAAAATTTAAAATTATCGCACACACGAGGATATTCGAGCGATATTTGTTGACTCGCAACGCGAAGTTAAGTCTTAGTTATCCCCTTTGCAATAGAGTTTCCCCGTAGCAACGGTTAGGATTAGATTGTCGTGCTTTGATTCCAGCTCGATTCAACGAGCTGGCCGAATGCCTTTCCAGCTCAAGACGTTGTTCAACACACCACCACTGTAATCTTATACACGACGATTTCAATATATCTTGGCAATAAGAGTTGGATCATAACTATCACCTTATGCTTATAGAATCATAGAATCGTAAGAATTTTTCGAAGATCGATATATTTCACCAAATATACATATATATATATACTCTGAAGTGTGATAAAATAATAAAATAAATATTCTGGATGTTGACGATTTTAATATATCTTGGCAATAAGAGTTGGATGATATTAATTATCACCTTATGCTTATAG
>NW_006263305.1:336465-338612 GCF_000469605.1 Apis dorsata | reverse complement strand
ATATATATATATATATATATATATATATATATATATATATACTCTGAAATGTGGTAAAATAATAAAATAAATATTCTGAATGTTGACGATTTTAATATATCTTGGCAATAAGAGTTGGATGATATTAATTATCACTTCATGCTTCATAAAATCATAGAATCCTAAGCATTTTTCGAAGATCGATATATTTCACCAAATATACATATATATATATATATATATATATACTCTGAAGTGTGGTAAAATAATAAAATAAATATTCTGGATGTTGATGATTTCAATATATCTTGGCAATAAGAGTTGGATGATATTAATTATCACTTCATGTTTCATAGAATCATAGAATCCTAAGCATTTTTCGAAGATCGATATATTTCACCAAATATATATATATATATATACTCTGAAGTATTGTAAAATAATAAAATAAATATTCTGGATGTTTCGTCGATAGCAGCCGGAAGTGGAAGACCTCGAGAGAAGGGAAAGAGAGGAAGAAGGAGGAGGAGGAGGAAGAGGGGGAAAGTGGGGGTCGGTGGTAGCAACAGGTGGCATCAAAAATTCATTCGCGATGCCCGCTATCGACTACAACGGACACCTGTTTCTCAGATCGATCGACGCCCTTAATTGTAACCTCCGAGCCATCCGCACTCCATCGCGTTTTCGTCCATTTCTGCCTTGCAAATCTCCTTCGATCGCGTCTAATATCAATAACGATCCTCGCGTCATCTTGAAAATTATCGATTCGAGCGATTAATGGTGGATGATGCACGGCCACGAATGCTTTTACGATGTCCTTATGTTGGTGGAATAATAGAATGGCGAGGATTTTAAATTTGTGTTTATCGATTTTGGGAAATGTGGGAACGAAAGATAAAAAGTATATCACGAAAATGTTTGGAAAACTTTGGAAAAGTAATATATATCGAAAGATGTATTATAAAGAAAGAGAGAAATAATGTTTCTTTTATGAATCGTTTAGAAAGGCTCTCCTTTCGATCCAATAATTCTATTCAGATTTTCTATTCGGTAATTTCTCTAAATAATCTTCGTGCTGTGTTCCTAGAATTGTGTAGCATTTGTGGATCGAAAGTTTGTAGCTTTTGTGTCCCAGAGAAAATCCCACAAATAGGAGATCTGAGGATCTGGAGAAGTTTCGTAGTAACAAAAGTAAATATCATGGAGAAGAGTTAAGAATCAAGTTGGTGTAAGTTCAACCGATTGAAAACTATATTATGAGCTGTTATAATTTTAGGTCAATAAAAAGTTATTCTTTTCTAAATTTTTAAATATGAATTTCTCTTAAAATAATTTCTATATAAACCTCAATATGATTCTCAATAATATGAAATATAATAAAGTACCTTTATATTAATCGAGTGCAATGAGATTTGTTTATTTAAACGATAACATGTATAAATTAAATTAACGAGTCATTTGGAGATCGAAGAGTATTCGATATTTTACATTTTATTCCCGATAGATTCTTTCTTTCGTCAGATCCTTCCTGTAATTTTTTCTTTTTATAGCCTTCCCCTGTTCCCTTAATAGACAGAACCGTTTTAATGGACGAAGACTTTTACGGGCATCGAATCCCTTTATGAAGGTTTTCACGAGTGTTCCATGACGACGGACGGATCGATTTCAGCAGTTGATGCGGATCGATGAGAGAGGCGAGTACATTCTTCTGGCAAGCTTTCTTCCGAGTGATTTCCAGATTTGTAGGTAATAAGGGAGGATATTTCGACAGCGATAACGGCTTCTTTCAGGAGTTTTCTGAAATTCTGTGAAAAATCAGGTTCTTTATTTCGCTCTCTCGAGGAGAGAATGAATATAAAAGAAATTTGTAAAAATATATATGTATTTTTAATCAACGTAATATACATCTATCGATATTTTCGTATTAATTGTACGAAACGTATAACACGTTTAACGTTTAGAGCATAGAATAATTTAATCTTAAAATAAAATACGAGTCGCACAATTTTACAACAATCGTATAGTGATAGAACGTAACGATAAAATTCCCCTCAATCACCTTATTCATTGTCTATATTCTAAATAAAACGAGTAAACAAAACGCAAAAAACGAGTCATAGGATTAAGAGTCGTCAAGAGTTTCCCATTAACTCGATAAATCCCGAAGC
>NW_006263305.1:335456-336156 GCF_000469605.1 Apis dorsata | reverse complement strand
CCCATTTGCACCCGATAACCTTCCACTGGCTCGTCCTCCCTCCAAAAAAAAAAAGAAAAAAAATCTCTCCAACCCAATAACTCGAATCTTCCCTCTCGTTTCCTTCTTCCCTCCCTTTCTCCATACGATTCATTCGATTCACGAATCTATCCAGTGAATGGCCTTGCCCACTAAATAGTCCTTGGTGCAGGCAAGCGCGCCGTTCGACTCCACGTAATCCATCAGTTGTCTGCCCACGTTCACGAAGAAGCCGAGGGCCCTCAAGAAGCCCATAAACGCTTGGCGCAGATAGAAAAGCGCAGTGTCCCCTCTATCCAGGCCACGCGCCTCCGCTTTCGAGGATCCTCGACGACCTCGATCCACCACGGCCCTCCACCGCGATCGATCACGATCCTCCACCCCTCCGTGATCCTCCGTGAATCGGCGGTAGGCGACGACGGGAGGCGGTAACCAGGCTCCCCCCAACAAACCCCGAATCCTCGACTTCTTCCTCGACTTTCCTCGACCGTCCACCACGTTCTCGCCTCCTCGATACCACGAATTATCCCTCCTAACGTCACCCGACGATTGTTTCGCATTAACTTCCTCCCCTCGAGGACTTCCTGCCCCCCGTTTTTTCCACCTCCCATCCTTCCATGAATTTTTCAACCGCGAGTAAACCGTCCCCCGAGGGTCGTCCGGAGTCGAGGAAGCGGTTCGA
>NW_006263305.1:330670-335416 GCF_000469605.1 Apis dorsata | reverse complement strand
CCCTCGATGGCGGCCGAGCGCCGTCTCGCGACCCACGTCGCGTCGATCGTGCCGTTGCTTCGAGCGACGATGCGTCGTTTCGCCACCGATCCCCTCCGCTCTCCTCGAACTCGTCCCAACGTCGCGTCCAGGTCCCTTCGACGAGCCTCGAATTTCGCGGAACGACACAGGGGAATTACATGGGGAAGAAGCTCCTCTTGTCGTTCGATCGTCGTTCGCGTCGCGCTTACGACGCAAATTTCCCCTCCACGATTCCCCTTCCTTTTCGAAACTCGAATTCGAGGCCACGGTTTGCTCGTCAGGGGACCGCGAAACGGACGATGATCCATGTTTCCGGTTTCCAAGGAAAAGTTCACCGAGCGTGTTCCTCGATCCAACCTCGATGCTCGACACCGTGTCATTCTTTCCTCTCGATCCTTCTCCCTCTTTCGTCAGATCCTCCCGTTGTTCCTCGTTGGCCGATGAAGATGGAACGATGGGAAGGGAAAAGTCGCCTTTTCGACAGCCACGCATCGTCGAATCGAATATCCTACCCTCGTCTTTTCGACGGACCTTCACTTTCCCGCTTTCCCCTCGAACGCCGGAAGTTGGCTGCCGCCCTCCTCCTCCCTCGTCCGCGTCCCTCCTTTCGCGGCCAACACCGTCCCAAACTTCCTCCACCGTTGTTATTCCCTCCGGGTCGACGAGCCTCCCCTCCTTCGAAACTTTCCCCTCCTCTCCATCCTCGCCCCCCACATCCCCCTTCGATCCTCCAGAATTTTGTACCCCGTTCGATCGAAACTTCGTCGTCTCTTCCCGTTGTGCTGGCACCGGTTCTCCTCTTCCAGGGGCGAAATCGTTTCCTAGGATCCTCGAGGAAACGATTTCTTTCGCGCGCAGGACGGTGCTCGACGGTATTCCGGAGGAGTACCGTTTCTCCGCACGCGGATTCCTGAGAGATATCTCGTATCTCTTTGATGGATTCTCGTTTTTACCCTGCTCGAGACTCGTTCTCGAGATTTTATTCGGCTCGAGGTTTGCGTGGTCAGCTTCGAAACGCGTATCGAGGGTGGGGAATTTTTTGACGAGCTCCGTGAGCCGCGGGATCGTCCTCGAAATCCGTTCGATAGCTGTTCGTTGTTTGTTGGGGTTCGAGGAAGGGAGGTGTCTCGTGAGTTTCTCGCTCACGATCAAAGTTCGTTTATTCGATTTCAGCCTCGTTACGGCGGTTTCTAAATTTATTTTCGAAATCGACGACGCCTCGCGTTTCTTAAGATTCGAATCTTCGATCGAATTTGATATTTCGACAGTTGTTGGCGTTCCATTTTCCATCGAAACGATCATACTCGATCCGTGTTTTTTCTCGGGGAAGAGATATTCCTTCTTTGTGAAATTCAGCGTTTCGTCGTGCTTGCCTCTAACGTCATCGAAAACTTTCTTATCTCCAAAATTTAACACCGATTCATCCCTCATCGAACCACCCGACACAAGCTCTTTCACGATTTTCGAGTAAACACCGTTGTAATCTTTGCTCTCTAAAGTTTCCAAAATTTCTTCCTCCTTCGTACCGTACGATGTTTTATTTCCACGATATTTTCTTTTATTATTCGCGGTTATAGCCCAATCATTTCGCCCAACGAAACCGTTTCCAACGATCCTCGAGTGAACGTTACGATTCTCGTCTAAAATCCCCAAACTTCCATCTTTCCTCTTCGACGTTCCATAAGATCTCTTAATCCATTCGTTCCGCGCTTCAATATTCTCAATACCATCCCCAAAACCGTCCTCGAAATTATTTTCGAAAGCATTTTCATCGATTTTGGAATAAACGCCTAGGTTCTTGCTCAAAATCTTCAAACTTTCATCCCTTCTCAAGTCGTGAGATCTCTTACTTCGACGATAATTTCCACCATTGGCTACAATCCCTTCATTCCACGTTTCATTCCCTTCGATTTTTGAATAAACGCTACGATTCTTGCCTAAAATCCCCAAATTTCCATAAAATCTCTTATTCGAACGATAATCTTCGTCATTATCCACTCCGATAATCCATCCTCTCCACGTTTCATTTTCGATATTATTCACAAAAACATTGTCCAAAATCCTCGAAAGTTCATCTTTTCTCGACGCCTCATAAGATCTCTTTCCTCGACGATATTTTTCATCATTCACAATCTCTTCGATTTTTGAATAAACACCGCGATCCTTGCCCCAAATTCCCAAACTTCCATAAGATCTCTTAGTAGAACGATGATCTTTGCCATTATCCTCTCCGATAATCCATCCTCTCCACGTTTCATTCTCGATATCATCTCCAAAACTGTTCACAAAAACACCATAATCATTGTCCAAAACCCTCGAAAGTTCATCTTTCCCATAAGATCTCTTCCTTCGACGATATTTTTCATCATCACTCACAATCTCAAAACCCTTCTCTTCGATTTTTGAATAAACACCGTGATCATTGTCCAAAACCCTCGAAAGTTCATCTTTCCCATAAGATCTCTTCCTTCGACGATATTTTTCATCATCACTCACAACCTCAAAACCATTCTCTTCGATTTTTGAATAAACACCGTGATCATTGTCCAAAACCTTCGAAAGTTCATCTTTCCCATAAAATCTCTTCCTTCGACGATATTTTTCAGCATCACTCACAACCTCAAAATTATTCTCTTCGATTTTTGAATAAACACCGCGATCATTGTCCAAAACCCTCGAAAGTTCATCTTTCCCATAAGATTTCTTTCCTCGACGATATTTTTCATCATCACTCACAACCTCAAAACCATTCTCTTCGATTTTTGAATAAATACCGCGATCATTGTCCAAAATCCTCGAAAGTTCATCTTTCCCATAAGATCTTTTCCTTCGACGATATTTTTCATCATCACTCATAATCTCAAAACCATTCTCTTCGATTTTTGAATAAACACTGTGATTATTGTCCAAAACCCTCGAAAGTTCATCTTTCCCATAAGATCTCTTCCTTCGACGATATCCTTGACCGACGATCCATCCGTTCCACGCCCCGTTCCCGACACCATCCCCAAAACCGTTGGCGAAACCGGCCCCGAAATCGGTGTGAAAATGCGGCGCGTGATCGAAGACGGGCTCTGGCGAAGACGTGGCCGTTTCGCCGCTCGCGTCCTCCCCGTGCAGATGCAGAAAGTACTCGGCCCAGCAGTAACCGAGGGCCACCTCCTCCTCGTACATGTGATAAACCCTTCGCCAATACTTGAGCGTGCCGCGTATGAGCGCGAGCAGATCCATCAATTCGCCGGCTTCCGCCGTCTGCGGCGGCGAGACCAGCAGAAGCGAGAGCACGAGAACAGGTGGAATAGTGGGCGACATTGATCCTCCGATACAGCTCCAATCCAATTTTTGGCCAGAGGAAGGGAGATAAAGGAAACGAGGCGAGCGCGTCCCTTTTTCTTTTCTTTTCTTTTCTTTTCTTTCCTTTTCTTCCACTCACGAATCCCAGCCAACCTGTCCTCCCCGCCTTTCCTCTCCCCTCTCGCTCATTACACGATCTTGCTTTCGTCTGGCCGCTCGATGAATCACGATCATCGTCGACTTTTGCCACTCGTTGCCCTACTTCATCTACTTGCCGCAGATTTCCTCCGAGTCTCTCTTCTTTTTTTCTTCAACTTTTTCAACTTCGTCGACCAATTTTTCGGAGGAGGAAGAACGATCGATCTTCTTCGAAGCGAGATTCTTAGAATACTCGATTTTTGGCAGGAGGAGAGTTTCGAAACTCTTCTTTGGCTGTTGATTAATAAAGATAGGAAGAATTGGTAAAATGATATTTGTGCAATGGCGCTTGTTGGGGATTGATATAGCTGCGACTCGATCTTTATTCTTCTTTTTCTGATTTCTGAAAGAAAGAGAGAAGGATAAATGTATATCGAAGATTTTTGGTTGGAGTAGCAATTATACACGTAATTTTTTACAAGATTGTTCGTGTTTCATTCTCGAGGATATTTTCCACTCACCATTCGCAAGACTTCTCCATTCGCTGTCTCCTCCTTTCTCCGTTCGTTTGCTCACTTTTTACCGACATTCACACAGGTTTACGTTCAGCTGCTCGCTGTAAAGTAAAGAGAAAAGAAAAAAAAAAAAAAAATAACGATGAGATTCGTGGAATCGAAGGAAAGTTTGAAGAAAAGAATTTCCTTTTCCCGGATTCCTGGCGCAATATTTCTCTCTTGTTTATAAAACGAAACTTAATAATCATCGTAATCCAAAACGCTTAATCTTATCCCCTCCCCCTCTCTCCAAATATTCGTCCAAAGAATCGAG
The DNA here is from genome assembly GCF_000469605.1 of Apis dorsata. Classification (NCBI taxonomy): domain Eukaryota; kingdom Metazoa; phylum Arthropoda; class Insecta; order Hymenoptera; family Apidae; genus Apis; species Apis dorsata. The sequence continues at coordinate 331,135 of NW_006263305.1, read as the reverse complement.
AAACTTTTCAAACGATTTATACAATTCACCGTCACGATGGAAGAAAAAAAGAAGAGAACAAGGAAAAAAAAAAAGAAACTCAAGGAAAGAAAAAAACTACCTTGCAAGAAGATATTGTACATCCTTCAGAACTAGTTAGCCTCGATCCTCGTTCCTCTTCCAATTCTTCCTTGTCTTCGAGCAAGCGAGGGTGCGTTTTATCCGGCCGATTTTACTCTCTCAATGCCGCACGGCCAACTGACCACGGGTTTTAACTGACACGAGCGGCCACCTCGTACGCACGATGCTAATTAATGCCCGCGCCAAAAGTGTGGAAAGTGCGTAACCTGCCCCGGTAGGATTCCACCGCCGACTTTTCACCATCTGCTCCAAGTGAAACACGTGCACGCCGTCCACGGTTAACGGGACACGTTCGGCAGGACAACGCGTAACCTGCATTCCTCTCCTCTTCAAGGTTGGGCTCGA
>NW_006263305.1:325945-330548 GCF_000469605.1 Apis dorsata | reverse complement strand
TTCGGGACCGATGAAACGTGGCTCGCTCGACTTCGGTCGTTTCGTTCACGGCCTCGGAAGGGAGAAGAAAAAGAAGAAGAAGAAGAAGAAGAAGAAGAAGAAGAAGAAGAAAAAGAAGAAAAATAAGAGAAAGAAGAAGAGGAAGAAGAAATGGAAGGTTGGCTTGGATCGATTTGTGCACGAGCGTTCGGGGAGAGGAGACCGTGGAGAGGATTGGTGACACGGCCACAGGTGTGTCAGTGGAACGTTCGCGAATGGGGGCCAGAGGTCGGCAAGTTTTAGTCTCTCTTAGCCTCGGTGGAGATACGCCAATTCATTGTTTCGAAGACGACGTTTATGGAGAAGGAGGGGGAGGAGGGAGGGAGGAGGAGGAGGAGATGCGTTAGACGCGCGGTTTCGGTGATCGATCGAGATGAGATCGAGATCTTTGGTTAGACGCACATTGGAGCGTGATCGATCAAACACGCTTGTTAATTATAATCGATGGAAGACCGTTTCGACCGTGTCGCGAAAATTAGTATGTGTTGTTCGAGAATTCGAGAATTAATTTCGTAAGTGTAATTACGCGCCAATTAACATTGCGCGAATCGAGATATTGATTTATATTTCTTTGCGAAATCGAGTGTGCATATCGATTAATTAGGTGTGTTTGCTCTCTGTATTCAGTGTATCGTGCAAATTCGATCGAGTTTTACTTTTGACGAGTGTTGTTGGAGTGTTAAAATTGCTTGTTTAATCGATTATACAAATGTCTGGGAAATATTTTTGATCGATTAATAACTTACCGTTTATCTTTCCTCCCTTCGTCGTTTAAAGAATGAATAATATATCAAGCGTGCGAGAATTCGATACACGATTATGCAAATTAGACACTGTACAAACTGTGCGGTGTCACGTTGGGTACACGGTTCACGTAACTCGAATCTTCCTCTGTACACTCTGAACTCAGGAAATCGCGAGATTCAAATTTTCAAATTCGAAACGTGTTATGTTAATCGGACTTGTGTTTATTCGAAATACGGGGTGGTCCAAGGAAAGTGTTACAGGCGTATGAATACGAAGATCAGAAACGCGAGGCATTCCTTCTTCTCCTCGATCACGTACACGCTTACACCGATCGTCAATTTGTACGTACAGTTATTTTATTCCATTTCTTCAACTTCTCATTATTTTTGAAAAAAAAAAAAAAAAGAAGAAAAAGAAAAGGAAAAAGAGATATCTCTCCATACGCTTCGTGATATCCACCAAATCACCACGAAGCGTATTCCTTTATTATTTAATTCGATCGAGGCGAATAGAATTTCGAATCGGAATTTAATCTGTCGGAAAATTGTGTGTGCATAATAGTGGCAAATAAAACGATGCCAAATCGTGATGCGGAGTGAGAATAAAAGGTTGGCAAAAAAAGGACATAAATACACACATACGTACACACATATACGAACTTGAACGCTTGGAAAGAAGTACGTACATCTTTGGAGAGAAAAAGGAAACGGGAAAGTATATCGACGTGGAATGCGTGTAAAAATTATATAGCGGCGTATATAACTGGAGGAAGTTGTGTACCACTGACTCGTGTAATAATATGTTCTATTAGTACGAAATACATTTATTATTCCATCAAGATTCCTTTCGTCGTCCTCCTATCGTTCCCTATTTTTATTCCTTTATTTTTTTTCCTTATCCTCCGTTTCCGGATGATAATTTCGATCAGTTGTAAAATTTTATATCCAGTTTTACGATTTTACGGATGCGCATTGTCACCTCTTTTTTTGGGACCGATGATAACGTTTCTCCCCCCCATTTCACATTTTCATAATGACTTTTGTATAATGGTTTCAGAAACGTCGAATGTTCCTATTTTTATCTCATTAAAGTTGCGAAACTTTTTGCGAATAATTTTATATTTTTGGAAAATCGGTCGAATATCGTCATCGAGTTATTAATAACATTGTTTATGCTTTAATGTTAATAAATTGTAATAAACTTTTTTGAACGTATATATATATATATTTTATTATTTTCGTGGAAAGCTACTCAAACTATTTTTTTTCAAATATTAACAACATTCTTTTTATTTATATATGTAATAATTAATATTAATATACAGTGTTTCTTTCTTTTTATTTTGTTTGTGATATTTTCAATGTTAATAATTAGATTATTCGTACAACCACTAGTTGCTTTCATTCGAAATTCTTCGTTCTTCAATTCATCCTTTTCAATTTATTAATTAAAAGACTCGTTAAACTTTATTATCAATGGATCCACTTCTATTCGTCGTCCATATTGATTATGTATTCTTTTTCTTTTATTCACTCGTATTAATTAATTCGCAAGAAAAAAACATTGGCTCATTGGTCATTTAAATTAAGAAATATATATTTTTTATTAATCGAATACGCACGTTCACAATAATTCTAAATTTCCAATTACAATTCCAACAATGTCCAGTGAATCCGTTAATTCTAGCACAAAATTAATCGCTAAATGCCAGACATCCGGAAATTCCACGTCCACATAGCAAAGAATTTTTAAATTATCATAATTAGATACCATATTCCTCGTGTCCATCGTGTCCAACGAGGTCAATTCGTTTAAAAATTATAAAAGAAAAATACTTACGTAAATAACGTGTCAAAATATAATAAATATTAAATGTAGGATAAAAATTTGTTAAGTCAATAGGTTAAACACCTTGCACTGCCATTTTTTAACCCATCATCCGCCTCATTTTCTTCGTCTAACTCGCAATATCTTCCATTCATTTCCATCTCTAATGAGGTCAATTCGATTAAAAATTATCTCTAACAACGAGAAAAAAATTTCTTTAAACAAGAAATATTTACATAAGCAATATAATAGATACGCGAGGATGAAAATTTGCAATTAAAAATTTCGAACCACCATTTTTACTCATCATTATATTTCATATTCCTCTTCGTAGTTCCAAAATCTAATTTCCATAATGAGGATTCATTTTGATTAAAAATGATCTACGATTAAACAAGAAATATTCACACAAATGATACAATGGATTCGTAAAATCATTTTTATTCACCATCATATTCCTCGTCTGATTCGTAGCTTCGATCTCCATTTGTAACGAGGCCAATTCGATTAAAAGTAATCTACGATTAAACAAGAAATATCCACACAATATGAGATACAGAACATGGAAAATGTAGGATAAAAATTTGCAAGTCAATGGGTTGAACAGCTCGGCACCGCCACCATTTTTTCGACCGCCACCATCCGTCTCATTTTCCTCGTTCTAACCCGAATAACGCCGTCGGTTCACCCTCAAATCCCATCCCCGGCTCCTTCACACTTCCCTTAAATTAATCAACGAGAACGTCCTTAAAATCATCAGGGTTGCGAATCCCATCTCGTCCCAGTTTCCCCGTGATTCATCGTTCCGGACGTGATGTCGAGAGGTTGCCACCCTTTCGAGGGGAAGTTTACGACGGCCAATCTCCAGCCTGGAAAAAAAATTCTTTTTCTCCCCTCCCTTCTTTTCCCTCTTCTGGTTGCCGAGCAGATGGGACACCGAGGTCGTGGAAAAGAGTAACCACACTTATCCTCTCGTGAAACGGTGAAAATGATAGCTCGTATCCTTCCGCCGATTTTTTCCCCTCTCCCTCCTTAACAAGTCTTTTTCTTTCCTTTTTTTTTTGTGGACGAGGTTCTCTTTTCTCTTTCTTTTTTTTCCATTGCTCTTATCTTAAGATAAGATATCTATAGGTCAGGAATATATTTTATTACGACGCTTTGAATTATCATATTGTTAAAATACGCGATTCTCTTTTCGAGGTATATGATAGTACAATATCGATAAAATTTAATAACATCTCTGTTAAAAATAGGGATCTTTTTATAGGTTATCCGAATTAGTTCGAGAACGTATATGTTCTCATTAGAATAATTTCGTAAATTCGAGAGATGATAAGAGTTCTGTTTAAAGATATTATGTATGTTTCCTTCGAATATATTATTTCAATTCTTTTTCTCTCTCTCAATTAACTTTAAACTATCAGAAAATTAACTTAAATTTCCACGACTAAAAAATTCTAGAATACAAAAATAATCTCTTCCGTAATTTTCGAGTTATTTAATTTCGATCGACGATCTCTCCTTATTATCATTATTATCGAATAAAATTCCATAAATAAATATGGAATAAAGGGGCATTAAAAATATTCAAAAAATTAGTTAAAATTTCGAATAAAGTTGATAAATGATAATTATATTTACTTCCAACTAATCCATAATTGACCGCTCTTCCGTTTCGAACAATAAATAAATAATTTATCGAAGCAGCTCGATTCTTAATTTCGCCCATCTCCCGTGAGCTGTGTGTCTCGTCTCGTCCGGGAATCGATTGGCCCCGAATCGACTATTACGAGCGGTATTACAGGGAGAGGTCGCAGGGACAAGTACGTTTTACACGTACGCGATGAGTTTCTTAGATAACCGATAATAGACTTCGAGATAGGGGAAAATTCGGTGTTCTTGATCTCTTCTTGTCTAGGTGGCGAGATCTGGACCAAGATCTGAATGTTTTTTGGTCAGTACGAATATTATTCGCTTCGGTAATTGGTCT
>NW_006263305.1:321782-325696 GCF_000469605.1 Apis dorsata | reverse complement strand
AAGATTGCGATGTTTTTTTTCCTTTTTTTTTTTTTTTTTATTTCCTTTTCGTTTTCCAGTTCCAGAATTTATTTGGATTATATCGTTTCGAAGATGGATGGGAAAGAATTCTTTTTTTCTTTTCTTTCTTTCTTTTTTTTTCTCTTCCTTTTATCCCCATTACATATAGTTAATCGTCGATACGTAGTAGAAACCTGTTTTTCCCGAGATCCATTTATTTTGTTCCTTATTCCTCCGTTCGGTTGATGACATCTACTAGTTAAACTATGTACGACTACATTAACTGTATATAAGCGTATCTCTCTGTATCCAAGTGTTTCTAAGATTCGATCTTGAGATAAAAATAACGACGTAATTTATGAAAATTGTACAATCAAATTCCGATTAACCTGTCTCCTCTTTCTTTCTTTTTTTTTCATCACGGTTCGTACGTATATTTTTCAATTTATTCGATTTATTTATTTACTCGAAACGAGTAACGTTTTAAGCATTAAATATATATATATATATATATATTTCAGAATTACGTGTTTTACGGGATAAATTTGATCGTGAAAATAATTATAGTTGTGTCCCACATTTCCGCGTTATTATTCGCGATGACTTTCCACATTTTTCACTCATATTTTTTTCCCTTCTTCTCTCTTAAAATTATTGCTTCGATTCGATACGAATTATCAACGCATACACGTGTGGATATGGATGGGAAAGGAAGGAGACCGCAGGAGTGAGATGAGAAGAAAAAGGGAGGGCGAGGAGGATAATGAACACGATTGTATTATCCGTTCACGAGTATGGCCGGAATAATGCATTTAACAATCTCGATTGGATGGACGTTTCGAGATTTCTTCCGTTTATTTCCTTTCCTATATTGTGCTTCTTGTTTCGACAGCTACATCGACGTTCACTTATCCAGGACGAGTTTGACCGGCTTCGCGAGCCTCGAATCCTCTAAATATAGGTTTCGCTTGTTCCTCGCCTCTCTGCTTAGCAACTGCAGTGTCATCGCTACAATTTTTCAACGATATCAGTCTTTCTAGGAAAAGGAAAATTTTCAACTTGGAGAATCGTTTTTCTTTTTTCCTCCTCCCCCTCGATACTTTTTCCTCGAAACACACGAATAAAGAGATGATTTAATGCAATGTATTAACGATGGATTTTCATAGATCGCGAATTTTTATGGATCAAAGGGGAAAGAGAAGAATCGAGTTCTCTCGAAATCGGGAATACCCGAATTGTGCGTTGGCTTTAATTGCACGAAACTGTTTTCGTTCGTTTGGAAAGTGAAACGGTGGATTGGTTAACAACGTTGATGGTTATGATTCGCGGGGGGGTTGTTACGTCGTTACGTAACGTATTGTTTAAACCGGGCTTTAATAATCGTTAGGACGTTATAAAGTAGCAAACTCGTTTCACTGGAAATTACCTGCAAATTGTTTAACCGCTTCGCTTTAACCATGCATTATGCGGATTTAACCTCTTTTCAACCAGTCACGTTGAAATTGATCACGTTACGACAAAATGGCGAAAATTATCCGCAACGATTTTGAACGGTGTTTGAAAATTATTTTCACTCGATCTTTCGATTGAACATTTAGAAATTCTTCTTCACCTTGCGCCACGATCCTCGACTCGTGTACATCGCCAAAGTTCGCGATTACGCTCTAGCAGTATACATGTCAATCCAATCGCCTGTATTTCCGCCTGTCGATACGGTTCCGGAAACTGTATTGGGCCTAACGATCCATGGATTATCGCCGGTGTTACGAGCACCTGTGAATAGCCCTGCTGAATCAATGCCGCCATTACGGTTTCCTAAATATTTCCTTTCCTCCCTATTTTCTTGTCCAATCTATACAGCGTATTATCTCGAAGATGAATGGAATAAAATTACAAATTTCTTCTCGAAAATTGTAATTCTCGATCGATTTAACAGAGCTCCGTTATTTAGTGGAAAGGTATATCTCTAGTTTTCGATTAATCGATTTACGAGGTTTCTCGCGAGAATATGAGAGGCGCGAAGAAAAGAGAGAAGGGAAGAATCTATCGAAAGAGATCGGCACGTAAGAATGGCGGGGATAGATATTCCGCATAGAGGAGTGAAATGGGAGGGAAATTTTCAAGAAATCGTTGCTTCGTTCTCGAATCGACGAGCACTTCCCTTCCTCACCTGCAGCTGGCTTCGCAGACACGAGCAGTCAACAGGGACGAAACGTTCCTTCGAGACGTTCCTAAAGCGATCTGCATCGATCCCCTACCTTTATGCGGTTCCCTTACCCTCCCCAACTCTTCGTCCTTTCGATAAACATTCAGTTAAACCAACACATCCTATTAATTCGGATAGGAAGATCGGCGCAAACTTTATAGATCCGTATTTATAATTCAATTATCTTTCGATTATTATCAAGTATTTCTCACGAATTTTATTACAATTTTATTATTGTACTCTCACAAGCACGTAGTTTTTAGCAGTTTCGAGGTTTCGATTCGTTACATTTTACAGAGAGATATTAACATCGAACGTCTAACGAGAGTTTTTTTTACGATTCGCGCTTCGAGAATCCTATCGATCCTCGATACACCCCGTTCGACACGAATTCAAACAAAACTTCCATCCTGCCGGTCTTTCGCTCGAACGGAGTTCGATATTTTCCATCGAGTTCGAAACTTCCTTTCGCGATAGAGGAAACGATTCGACGACCGGGATATCTGGCCACGATGGGGGAACAAGATTTCGCGAGATTTCGCGGTGGCTCGTTAAAATTCATGACAGGAACGCGTCCAGGAACACCTCGGCTCCCTCTCCTCTGAGAATGGACCACGAGTCGCCTCGAACCGGGAATGGTACATATTCATCAGGGTAGCGGCTAAATGCCGTGCGGGTCGACATTGGACGAAGATGCTTCCTCCCCCTCCCCTTCCTTTCGCCCTGAGATACGAGGCAAGACTTAAACCGAGATTAATGGCGGATACACGAAACGCTCCGACGGATCCTCCATTTTGTAATCTAATTGTACGTAACGTGACCCCATGATCTTACGATGATTATTAAATTGTGAAGTGATTAGATCGAGGGATTATCGTGTTTCGTTTTTTAATTCGTTCGACGATTTAAATAAATTAGTAGGATTTATTCTCTAAGGAATCTCTAAGAGATGCTTTAAGATTGGCAATTTGATTTTTCGAATTGGAGAGAAAGAGAGAAAAATATACAAAACGGGGATACAGGTGTAAGAATTGTTTGACATCGTGTTCGAATTTTATTTTTTATCATCGTGTGAATATTCATTCGGTAATTATCGTGCATTCACAATGCACTAAATATTCAGGGGATGATGAATATGTAGCTGTTACTATTCAGTGGAATAATATGCCTCTCACGAGTGTATGATAGTGCTCGAGGAGGAAACATTATTTTCATTAAATATCAGATGCAAATTGAAAGACTGCACGCGTCAAAGGAATATACATATACGTGTCAAGTGGTGTGTCAAAGGAATGATATTGTCAATCTAGCGCCGCAATATCGATGTAATCATATTTGGGAGGAAAAGCTATGCCTGTGTGAAAAGAAATTACATTGAATTATAACTGTGTTGAAAAAAAAAAAATTACATTACATTTAAAATATTTTCTTCAATCCACTCGTATTTTTTTTTAATATTAATTTAATCCTACGTACGATATTACGATTTTGACCGACGTATATTATTATTATTTTTTCTCATATTTTATTTGATAAAAACTTTTTGTTCAGTGCGAATTTTTTCGCTCTCCCCTCCCTTAAAAAAACAAGAGGGAGGGGCACGCAATTTCATTATTATCTAAAAAAAAAAAAAAAAATGGAAACAAATTGTTTTGCCACGTATATGCTATGCATATATACATATATGTACATAAATTAGATTAAATCG
>NW_006263305.1:321292-321559 GCF_000469605.1 Apis dorsata | reverse complement strand
TTTTTTTTTTTTTTTTTTTTTTTCAGAAGGAGGAAAGAAAAATATTTTTTCTCTATAACGCGCGCTATTATTCCATATGTGCGTATTTTTTCCCCCGCCCTTCCCTTCCCGTTCTTTTTCATCCTGTACAAATTCATTTTGGTACAGGGTGGCCATTTTACATTTCCGGAACCGTTTATCTCCGCGGTTATTTCGGTTTCGTTACCGCGTTTCTACAACGCGGGTGGGAATGCCCGAAAACAACTGTCAAGTGCAGACGACCTAGAA
>NW_006263305.1:317046-321180 GCF_000469605.1 Apis dorsata | reverse complement strand
GAGAGAGAGAGAGAGAGAGAGAGAATTTTATCGTAGTAAATTGCCACGTCGAGCCTCGTCGAAATCGAGTCGACGTTCTCTCGTAATGATTTATAATTGCGGCACAAGAGATGCGTTTAATGCGTTCCCTCCCCCAGAAGATGCTCCCTCGTAAGACGTTTCTAGAAATATGAACGTTTTCTGAGGAAAAAGACTTCTAAAGACTTCTAAAGAAAAAAAAAAAGAAAAAAGAAAAATAAGTTATAGAGAATATTGTTATTAATAATTACGACTTTAAGGTAGGTGGTTACTTAACACGGTTAAGGTATTTTATAGAAGATAATATAATTTAAAGTTCTATTAAAAAGTAATGGAGCGTGAGACTAGATTGAAAATGATCTTTTTTTTTTTTTTTTTAAAACAAGCAGTGATCCATAAATCATTCATTAATTGAAGGCAATTCTTCTTCACGGTGTTATTTATAAAAAGATGGAAAAAATAGTACCGTCACGCGGTCTTAATTTTATTACATTTTATTGGTTTTACTGGAAATAGCGCCCGCCAGAAACATATATTTTTATTCTTTATATATTTAAATAAAGTTTGGAAAAGAATTTTTTTTTTTTACTCCTCGCGGATTATTGGAATTATTTATCGAATATCTATAAATCGGGGAATTAATCGAAATTATTAGATATGCAAAATTGCGTTAAAATGTCATTATCGTGAAGATAGAAACTTTTTAATTGAGAATATTTGTAATTGTTCGAGGAATAACGAATCGCACGTTAGTTAAGAATAAATGTAAATTCTGGAATTTCAGTTATCTCGTGGATTGTTGCGTCTCATTTGAATTGCATTGGATAATATGGCTAAATGAATATTATTATCGTTATGCGCTATATTAAGATAAGACTTTGAAATGTGCGCAGTTGGCTTTCATTGTGAAATTCACTTTAATTTGTCGCCATTGAAACAATTATTTTATTAAAACCTATTGTTTGATTTATAGCTGAAAAAACGATCGAGAGAGAGATAAAAAAAAAAAAAGATATATTAAAATGTAAGTAAAAGATTAAGAATAAGACATCAATGCTGTTTGCTTTTTTTTTTTATTATTTCGTAAAAAAGAAAAAAATAACAAAAAATGTATTAAAGAGAAAGATCATAATTTTGCGATCATAGTCATCGCTCGTCGATATTTTTATTCTCTATTTTTTTCCGCATTTTCACAATCTTCGATTATATTTGAAATAGCTTGAAACTGTAGAACAAACGAATAATTATTTCATTTATTCAAATACGACAATGAAACTTTTCATTTCTATTCTGTTGAAAAAGTTTCTTAATTTAATTACTTTAATTAAAACGAAATGTAGCAGTTATTTTAACGTAGGAGTTTTAATTTTTTAAACCAAATTTCGAGGAATATTTGACGCACATTTGCATCGGTTATATGGGAAGAATAAGTTTCCTCGTGATTCAAGAGTGCGAAGACGAATATCAAATTATTTATATAAGAAACGTAAAGGAGTGGAGGCGATTATGTATTTTCTTCTTCTGGAGTCAGGAGAGTTTGAATTTCACATTACATGATTCAAAGGAGTACTGAACCTCACGAGATATTGATTTTACGCTTATCGTGTTTTCCGTTCAAACACACCCTTGTCGAAGAGAAAGGATCGCGATTTCGTTAAATCGGATCGTGCGAACTTACATCTTTCGAGATCTGGTCGCCATTATCGCCATAATTCCATTAAATCTCTCGATTTATCGATTCACTCAAGATCCGTTAAAATCTCGAAGATTTTAATCATACGATCGAATCGATTAATAATTTTATTATATATTGAATTTAAAAAAATTTCTTTATTCCAATTTATAATTTTTAATTGATCGTAGAATTTCAATTTGTGTATCGGTAATAATAAATTTTAAATGAAAAGTAAAAATTTTAATACTTACCGAATGATTGGTAATAATTAGCAAGTTTAAATATGGGCGCCATATATTTTTAGAGGGGGGGAGCCACCTGTGAATTTAAGAAATTACCAGTGCGTAATTGTACGGCGTAGTGGTTAGAGGTGTCCACGTTTCTCGTCACTTATTTTATAAATTGTGCAAAAGTGAGTGAAAATTGTGCAAGAAACAAGTGATTGGAGTGCAGTAAAAGCTGAAGAACGACAGGGGTAAGCTTTTTATCCATTTTTTTATATATATATTCTTCTTAATATATTGGTTAGCAACATTCGTTGGTGATTCTTGAATCGCGAGAGAAATAATTACACACATGATTACAGAAATGATTAAAAGCATAAATTTCGTAAAGCAAACTTTATAATATTAAAGTTACGATTTAATACGATTCGATTTTATCGCGTAAGTAAATTTTCTCTCTTTCGATAGTGGCAAAAATATTACGATCGCGAAATATCGTCTTACGTGTCGCCATCTTTCTTTTGGCGCCAAGTGCGCGCGCACTTCTCCGACAACGTCGAGTCGCGATTAATCACAGTACGAAACACAATACGATACGTAAACATAACATACGAGACGAAGTATACGTTCGAGGATTTTATAATCTCAAAATATTTATATCCGTATATACGTTTATAATTTCACACGACAAATTTATTATTTGTGTTTCTTAAGGTGAACGAATATTTATACGTACCTGCCGACGCGAGTAAGGTATCAGTCGTGCTTCGTTCGTTCTTTCGACAACATCGTGTGCGTGTGAGGTTAACGTATCGTATAAAACGCGATAATATTATACCATTGTCACTCTGTTTTACATTTGTTTAAACTCTTCAAATTTTTTAAGCAAGATTTGCATAATAGAATTTGATAATAATTTTTATTTCAACAAATTATCGAGTATTATTATCGTGATCAATAGAATGTTTGGTTAGTGAATTTGAGAATTCGTTGTAAGAAAGTTGAATTATATACGTACAATAAAAGGTTAGTAATTTAATAATTTTAAAATTTGTTTCTGATAAAAAATTTCATATGGAATTTTTGTTTCTTTTTTTACGTAGAATTTTTCTGTTATATTATACATATCTCATCCGTATTTTTTAATAAAAAAAATAATTACATTTATATAATATATATTTGTATTGAAATAATATTTTGATTTGAAATATAATATAGGATACAATAAGATAGATAGATATATAAAAAAGTAGATAGAATAATACGTTCTTTTGCAAATTAATAAAGTCAATATAACAAACGAAATGAAAAATTATTTGAACATAATGAATATGATTGACTTAATAACAAAAAATAAAATATACGCGATGAGAAAGGTATTCAACAGGTGTTTAAAAGTCTCTAAATATTTAACAATCTGCCTCGTATCTCTTGCAGCTATGTGTATTTCCATAACTTAATGAAGCTATTTAGTAAATAATTATATATAAAGAGAAATAAAATTACTTGTACGCAACAATTCGTAATATTTCGCGTTTCATCAAAATTTAATTCCTAGCATCTGAATCTCGTATAATGAGATGGCGGAGAATTACCATAAATTTTCCAAATAATTACACAGTATTAAATAATCATCACCGATTTAAATTCGCCTCAATGATAACATTTTCAAATGATATTTTATAGAAATTTTTATAAAAATATCCGGAATATCTTGTTTAATTTCTAAGAAAATCGACACTTTACGGGAAAAATATTTCTTAAGAAAGAAAGAATGGGGATAAGCGTCGCGGTATTAACGTTGAACTAATGAAATGTAAATTAAACAACGTTGTCACCGCGACTTATTTCCTCCCCTAAATCCCACCCCCTTCGTGCGATAATCGCGCGTCTTCGGATGCAGCCGTTTAATTAACGGTGTTTCCTTACCAGGCAAACAAGGAACAGCCAATCCCTTAACTCGCCCGTTTCTCTTTTTCTCTCTTGCTTCACGAGTTACGGTTACGGCCCCGTTACGTTGCACGGGGCAAAGGGGGAGAAGATTCGATTTATTTGTACATGGAGGATTCGCAGACGATCGAAAGCATCTAATTAACGGGTATCGATCGAACATCTCGAAACTCGTGGATCCAAAGATATTTCTTTTTTTAAATTTCCTGTATCACCCTGTGACGAGCACGTTCTCGTTCGTTCGCCTCGATAGAGACGAATCGTCGA
>NW_006263305.1:313443-316872 GCF_000469605.1 Apis dorsata | reverse complement strand
GAAAGAGGACTCGAATCGGTGTCCGAGTTCTTTTCTGTTTTTTTTTTTTTTTCTTTTTTAGGAAGGATCGTTGTCGGTTGTTTGTTTCGAAAAAGTGGTGTTACTCGTAGGTTTTACAGGGAATCGTCGTCCGATTCGAAATCGATTTTGGTCCCCTTGATGTATGTTAGACAGTCGGCAGTCTAAGGGAACTTTGTTCTTCTCTCTCTCTCTCTTTCTCTCTCTTTCTCTCTCTCTCTTTAGTGTGAGATTTAAGGGAGGTGGGGCTGAAATTGGATGTTGGAGATTGGAGAAGTCGGTGGTATCTACACGATGGATCGTGTAATTTGGTACGTTTGAGGAATGGTTTATTAAAAAAGACATTTTCAACGGATTTTATCGGGAGAGATTTTTTCTTTTTAATTAATGGTAACGTTAGAGGTTATTTTTCTTGACTTGTTAATTATCAAGCTTCCAATTCGCGAGAAGTTTAAAAAAAAAGATCGATTCATTAGTATTCGGTAAATAGGTCAGTATCAAAGTATTCGTTGCTTCGATTCGAGGAGACGAGGAGAGATTAATGAGCGAAAAATTTCTTAATACCTACGTACGTCTCTCTCGACAAGGATAAGATGAAAACGATGGAAACGTGGAATCAATTTTAATTAACGAAACGATAGAAATATTGATTAAAACGACGTTGATAAAAAAGAAAAAAAAGAAAAATGTTTGTAATTTGTGTTGAAACAATGTAATTTATACATAAATTAATGTTAAATTTGCAAGAAGAAGTGTGAAACTTGATTGGAAATTGGATAAATGGGGGATAAAAATAAAAAGATGAGAATGTATAAAAGGAAAATCGTTGGAAATTGAAACCGAATTTAACGGAACGCTGAAAATTAAATGCAGGTAAATAGAAGTGTAATTCGAATTCGGCTTTTGTTTTCGGATGTCGGACGGGATGCTCGGGGAAAAATTGTGTTTAAACTGTGGAGGGTACAACGAGATTTTATTTTCTTCCATTGCGAGGCTACTACTCGAATTCCTAGCAAACTTTTTCAACGAAAAGTCTACGAAAAAAAGAACATAAAATGGAAGTAGACTAATTTTCGATAAGAAGTATCTGTTGATACCTTTACCAATTCAAAACCCCTCACGCGTTATTCGAATTCCATTTCATCCCCCATTCGAACAATTTTTTTCACGCTTAATAAACTCGATCTATCATTATCCGCAAACCTGCTCGAAATACCACGATCATACGATCAAAATTCTCCGCGGCATCCGATCCCCCTCTGTATTCATCAACGACCGAGTGGAAGCAATCCGACGTTTTATAGAACGGGAATATCTTTGTCTGCATTTGCATTCGATGCTCTCTCCCATCGATCCATGGGAATAGGAAATATAGTTTTGATCGGTTCTATCGTTTCTTTTTCCCACGTCTCCTCCTCTCTTCCTCCCCCTACTTTCCTCCCTCTTGAAGGAGAGCGAGGCGGAGGCGGAAAGGAAACGACGACGCGCGAAGAACGAAAAATGGGGTTGCTGGAAACCGAGGTCGGCCGACGAGAGAAGCGCGAGCGTAAGGTTTCGCTCGTTAAAATCCGTAAATAACAGCCACGTCGAGGATAACGAGGCAATTTCCGGCTATGCTTCTCGACCACGTTCGAGTTTTGGCAGGGAACTCGGCCATTTCGACATTCCACGGATTTTTACGTGTCTTCTTTCTACGTTTGTTCTCCGGCACGGGGTGTGTTTCACAAGGGATGCGTGGATCACACACTCGATCGGGCTTCCCTCGATCTTCACGCGTTACTTCATCATCTATCCGAGTTTGAATCGCCGTGGTTTAGAGATTTTACGTTGTTTCGTTGTTCTTGTTTCGTTGTATGTGTCGTGTTACTTAGAGAGAGAGAGAGAATTCTCGGGAGAATTTTAGTTTACGAGTCAATCTCGGGTCGTTTCAAATATTTATATATTCGGGGTTGCGCTCCCTCGAGTTGGAGAGTTAATTTATGGTTTATCGTTTTTGACCAATCAACCGATTAAATTATCCATGTATTATTTTGAGAACGAATTAATCTTTAGATAGATGGAAAAAGCAAAGGAAGAGGAAGCAAAGGATTACAATAAATCACGTCGAATCCGATATCGTTATCGATTATTACACTCGATAATCTCGAATCGAATTTAATCGATATTCTATTTTTTCCTCCCCCGCGAAGATTGCTACGGATTCCAACTCTACAATTTCCACTCATATCTCTATGTATAGAAGATATCGACGGCGTTGCTCCAAAGTTAAAACGATAACGTTATAAATTCTATAAATAGAATTCTTCTTCCCTTAAATAATCCACCCTGTTACGCCATATTTCCAATCGATTTCACGCGATAATTATAAATCGGGAGGAGAGGGGCTGTAGAAATACACAAATATCACAGGGAACTGTAGAAGAATGGACCTTTCCTCGGGATCGGACGAGGTCTCGATAGAGAGAACGATTCCCCTTCTTTCCTCGATAAACGCGTAATTCCTGCTCAAATATCCTCGTAGGGATTCTTCTCTTCCTCCCTAAAAGTAAAACCGAAAGTCGATCTAACTCGATCCCCTTTAATTAATCTCGTCTCGGTTTCTTGGATGTTTACTCGAATCTCTATCGAGCGTTATTTATCCGGAGGACCGCGGGGTCGAAAACAATCGTAACGGTAGTTGGCCGGTCCCCTTTGAAAGTGCAATTGATCGTGGAGACCAGGCATCAGAGAGTTGTTACGGACTTAAGGCGTACGTGGTGGACCGTCTCTCCGTTTCCAGCCAGAGGGCTGTCTGTTGCTGCCAACTTCGACAAAGAGAACGTCTCTCCCGTCTCTCTATTCGAGAGAGAGAGAGAGAGGGAGGCGAAGGCGCAACAACAAGGCGAGCAACGTCGAGCTAGACGAGGAAGAGGAGAAGGAGAAGGAGGAGAGTGGAAAGCCTCTCCTGTGGAATACACACGAAGAGAGAGAGAGAGAGAGAGAGATGGCAGAGAGATCGGACGAGAAGGAATCGCGGCTTAGGTAGGAGAAGGTGAAATAGTAGGAGGAGGAGGAGGAGGAAAGTGGAGCGTGGAAACGGTGTATTCGATGAAGGGTGGAAGAGAATAAACGGGAGAAAGAGGGTGAACAGAAGAGGAAGAGGAGGAGGAGGAGGAGGAAAAAGGTAGGAAGAAAGCGGAAGAGGAAGCGAGGAGGAAAGGAGAGAAAATTGAGGGGGGGGGGCGAAAGAGAGGAGCAAAGTGGAGAGAGAGAAAGAGAGGGAGAGAGGCGGAACGACCCGGGGGTTGCCGTGGCGTTATCGACCGGACTGGTGGTCGGTACGAAACAAGGCGTCGGCGCCGTGGATGCCCCGGCTTCCTCAAGTGCCGGACCATCCTCCACCTCCACCGGTAGTACTACCACCACCATCTC
>NW_006263305.1:310001-312949 GCF_000469605.1 Apis dorsata | reverse complement strand
TGTGCGTTTCGGGATCGGGATCGTCTCGCGCGTCGAGACGGCTGGCGTCGCGTTATCGGGTCCGTCGTTGATCGGACAAAGCCGGTTGTTTTGTTCGTTCTCTCCGTTCCCTCTGCGTGCGTGTGCGTGGGTGCGTGCGTGTATGCGTGCGTGCGCGCCGACCAAAGACATCCTCGCGTGTGGAGCTTCGTGTTCGAAATAAACCGAAAACGGTACGTTGGACGTTTGGTTGGGGTGGGTTGGGGTTCAACGGGAGGAATAACAATAATAACGCGATAATGGAGATCCTTCCCCCCTCCTCCCTCCCTCTTACCTCACGAGTAACACCGGTTTAATCGTGATGGAACGGATCGACGCGTAACCTTATCGTTGTCTAATCGTGTATATAAGCGAACGAGCCGCTTCGTTCGGGCTTATGGTTTAACGATAAACCACTTAGCAAAGTGTTAACTTTGTTCCACTCTACCCTACTTGAAGCCGTTTAAGTTCGAAGGTATGCAAATACGCGGTGGATGAAGAACTTTTAGTTAGCTTACGGTTTAATCACGGTTGAAAAGGTTCCGTAACTTTCCTCTCGTCGCTTGCCTCTACGAATAACAGCTGACGAAATCGGAGAGCCGGCCTCGCTTTCCATTAATTTTCTCCGCGTCTATTTCTCTCCTCGCGTATATATATATATATATTCCTTCGCGATTTTTCCAATCCTCAACCTTTCATCTTGCTCTCTCAGCTACTGAGAGCTGCGAAAAGTTCAATTTTCTATCCCCATTGTTTACGACAAGGACACTACTTTGACTCCAGTAGTGTGGGGCTTCTGCCAAAATTTCAACTCCACCAGATAGACAGATAGAATCGTGTCGAATCGAATGGAGTTTAGGAGTGGAGCGACGTTGGAAAAATATCCGGATGGTAGAAAGTTGTCCATCTCCGCTCGATTTCCTGTCCTCTGTTCGTAATTCGCGGAGGGATCGATCGCGCCGACTTGGCACTTCGAACGGACAGAGTCTGGCCGTATTATTAATCGCCCCGCTCGTCCCCCGCAATTAGTGCTCTGCCAGGAATTTCATTTCGCCGGGAACGAGTCTCCTCTCCCTCCCCCCGTCCCGATGATAATGGTTATCGATATCTCGGCCAATAGCCGAGCACGGAGAAAGGAAACGGAATCTGGCCGAGGAATCTCGACGCGTAATCCAACGCTTCTGATCCTCCCTTTTCAAAGTCCAAAGTCGTGCGGGCAACGATGAAAGAATCGACGCGTGAGAAACGTCCAAGATTTCCAAGTTTTTCGAAAAATTGGAAGAAACTCTTTTATTCTCTTCGATATAGTGAAATGGATCGTAGTAGTAGTTTATAGTGGAGCGATAAATTTTCCTCGAGGCGGTAACTTAAACGCCCCTTCAAATTTTTAATGCACCCCCAGGAGAGGCGGCGTGTAAATTTTTATATCGGAAGAGGGCGATATAATTTTCACGATTCCTCGTCGTCGTTGGAACAATTGCGCGCTTTATGAACGCGGTTTATTATTATTATTATTATTATTTTTCTTTTCTCTCTTTCGTTTCTGCGCGCCATTCTTTTCGCGTTATCGCGCGATTCGATTTTGTTTGGTCGTTCTAAAGGATCGAGCTCGTTATTTCTTCTCGATTTTTACGATTTTACTCTTTGTTTCGTTGTTTCCAAAATTTAAAATTTAAAATTTGTTACTTCGTCAACGGATTTTTCGCGTCGAGGAAAGTGAAATTTTCGTTTTTTACGATTTTTCTGGTTGTTAAAGGATAAATTAGTCTTGTCTCGTTACGCGGTCGTTTTATTAGAGTTCATCTTGCATAGGCGTTATCCAGTTACTCTTGTCGCTTTGACGTAGATTCTTTCTTACGTTTCGCATGTTTCAGCTTCGAATTACGAGCTTCTTGTAATCGTGTTCTTTATTTTCTTCGATCCTGACAATTTGTCCTTCGAGAATTCGATATTACAATAATTTTGCATTCTTCAAACGCGATAGAAAATTCTTTTTTCCCCCCTTCTAAATAATTCGTAATCATCTCTGCCGCTTCATCGCGCGTCTTCGTAATTATCGTGGTTACTTGGTCGATCGAATGAATACGAATACGTTGTCGATCGTTCGGGGGAAAGTCGAGGATTGGAACTTAGAAATAGAGATTTCGGTCGGTGTTTAAAGGGGGCGGTGCAAGTTGGAAATTGGAAATTCTCGCATTGCCGCAGAACCGGTATTATTGGGTTTTCGTGTCATTTGCGGCGGACTCGAAACCTGCCCCGTTACAAATTGAGTTGTCCGTGGTAATTCCCAACGGGGCGAAAAAGCCCGGTTAAACGTCTGCAGAAGCCCGAAACAAAAGCAACCGTGTTGGTTTTCGACACCAGATTGTAATGTTATTATTCCATTAATCCCTCATGGACCCGCTCTTCGTTCCTTCGTCCCGCGAACGTAATTTTAAATTCGAGTGGTTAATTCGTTTACGCCCCTCCGCCCTGGATTTCGTTCGAAGATTTGCAAACAAATTTTCTTTCTTTTTTCTCTTTTCACTTCGATCTCGATCCACGTTCGAAACACGAATTTCAGATTTTTCAGGGAGAATTTAATTTTTGTTATCTTTTTATTATCGTACGTAACGAGGTGAACATCTCGTTTGCGACGATTAACATTATCCCCCCCCTTTTTCGAGAATTCTCCTTCGTATTATCTCTCTCTGTTGAGATAATCNTCATTATCTCTCTCTGTTGCAGAAAATCGCGAGCGAACCGCCTCCACGGAAGCAAGCCCGTCGTCGCACGAACCACTACACTAGGAATAATAAAATCAAGGAATTGATACGAATAAGAGTAACGATACGAAGTAGTACAACGAAGAGATAGCGCAAGAACTGCCAAATCGTGTTACACGATATACCACGACGTGCTCGTAGTATAAAACTTTGGAAACTTATCTT
>NW_006263305.1:304841-307539 GCF_000469605.1 Apis dorsata | reverse complement strand
TATATATAATTTTATTAATGATAGTCGAGCGTTGAACGGAAGTGGCTATTACGTATAAATGTTATCGGTCGGATCGCGAGTTTGAAGGGATGAAATCTGGTTTAAGATAAGGGGATCCGTCCCCTTATCGCGCTGTCGAAACGTTGAACGTTGAACAATGCATTTACAGCGTGAATAATTAGACACGATAACCAAAGTGTTTGCTCGCACGCGAAACGTCAAGTGAAATTTTATGGTTAACGCATTCGTCTTCCCCAACGTGCGATTATAGCCACGTCAGGTTTTATCGTTCACGCTTCTCGACGCTCATTTATCGTTTAACGATCATAATCCGTGGCTCGCGAGGTAGTCACGAATGAAACACAATTTCCTTTCCTTCCCTTTCCTTCTCCGCTCCTCCCGATCTCTTCGATCCGTAATTTGCTTTCTTCCTTCCTTCATTTTACGATTCGACCGCGATCGAGTAATAAAAATGTAAATTTCCATCGTGCTATTAGATTTTATTATCGATACGAATGTTCACGAGATTCGAGGAATGACAGAGATGACAGATTATTCGAAAGGGAGAGATGGAATCGAAAAGTGTTTCTGCTCGAGGAAAATAACGAATTCTGTAATTTTTAAATCTTATCGCGATTTATTCTTCTAACGATCGAGAAGATATCGATGAGAGGCGCGAATGTAGGAAGGGAGGATTATTCGAGAGGGAAGGAAGAAGAATATGTTTTCTTCGAGTTTGTGATTGTTGTTCATAAGCCGCTTCTTCCTTTCCAACGCTTTTCCGTTTTGCTTCATAACATTACGCAACTCTTCCTGGTGTAGCTGGTGCTCGATCAACAAAAACGATTTAATTACACCGTGAGTGTATTCAAACGATATTCAGTAGAAATCGATAAATTTCGAGGAAGGAGGATTACGGATCGAAGCAACATTTTTCTTCCTTTTTCTTTAGATAAAAATATTAATTACTCTCGTTTCAGTTTAGGATTGAAACTGTAATCAGTTTCACCGTTGAATTAATCGTGTCGAGATGTATCGCGATGATAAAATTTAAATTAAAATTTCGCGCGAGATCGAATTGTTATAAAAATTGCATTATTTAGGAAACGAGACTAGCGTTTAAAAATCTTATTTCTTTTTTTTTTCATCAATTTCCGTGTTCTCTTTTGTAAGGATTTTCTTCGATTATAAAATAACGCGATCGAAATATATACTCGAATGTATTTTCGAGGGTGCTTAGCGTCGATCGATTCGGAGAGAACTACACTTCGTGCTTTCACGCGCTTTATATGTTTTTCGAAAAAGGATTGCTCTCCTTTGCTCCTCCCACTTTTCCCCCCCTACTCTCATTTTTCTTTGACCAAGCCTTACCTAATCGAGGGATTTGAGGGATTTGAGGAGAAGTTTACCAATCTCTAGTCGCGATGATGGAGTGAAAGTAAATGAAAATGGCAAACACGTCTCTTTAGTACCTCCTTATTCTCTCTCTCTCTCTATCTCAGTCGGTTCTTTGCGCCTCGGATCTCAGATCCGCTGTTACACTCTCAAAAAAAGAAAAAAATTCTACTCAAAGTTATCGATCAATCGGAAATTCAGAAATTGTTCAGGAGAAAAGAAAAATATAAAACGCGAGAAACGTTAAAAATTATCATCGACGGCGTTTAATCGAAATGGCGGTGGAAAATATCGTCCCGAATTTCGTCGAAACCGAATCTCGTTTCTTCCTTATCGCGTGTATCGAATAGTACGAGCGAGTTCACTCGATGAAACGGGATTATTTCGGGACAACAGATTAAAATCGGCACGGTAGAAATAAGTTTAATCGGATCACGTTCCACCCCACGTTCCGTGTATCGATACGGGCGTTGCAAGCAAATTTTTTTTTTTTTTTTCTTCTTTTTTTTTTTTTTCGACCAGCGTTGAAACCGTGTTGTACACGCGAACGAATCTTTGTCGGACGAGAAATATCATCCAACGGCCAAGTGGTTCTCGCCAAGAGGTGGTGGTTCCCGCGTCAATTGCACAATTGCCAATTGCCCGTTCCACCATTTCTCCCCTCCCTCCCCCCAATTTTTCTAACCCCCTTGATGTTTCAGCAAATAGGAAGAGTATTTTTTTCTTTTTTTTCCGTCAAATTTTAACAGCGAGCTTTCTCCTTTTTCTTTTTTTAGATTTTTGTATTTAGAGCGAAAAGGAATTGTACGATAGATTTGGTAAATGTTTCCCGATTCCAAATTTTTCTTTTTTAGATTTTAAAAATTGTTTTAGAATCGTACGATAGACAGATTTGGAGAATATATCTGAATACCAAATTTAATTTGGATCGTATTTATCTTCTTTGTCGAGATTTTTTTTTTTAAAAGAAGATACATATAGCGAAACGAAACGCACTTTTTAATATAATGCGATGATTTTCGTTGAGTGCAACAAGATTTTACGAAAATTAATACGGTGTCACGTATAGTTTTGGCGAGGATTGCGAGTTTATTATTCTCTTCATACATAATCACTTCAAGTTCAATTAATAATAATTATTGA
This sequence comes from Apis dorsata, assembly GCF_000469605.1. Lineage (NCBI taxonomy): Eukaryota > Metazoa > Arthropoda > Insecta > Hymenoptera > Apidae > Apis > Apis dorsata. The sequence goes on along the minus strand of NW_006263305.1, from coordinate 305,001 downwards.
AGATAGAAATTTGCAAATGTCTATTGTATAATATATATTCTTATCTATATTTAAATAGTAATAAAACAATTTTCAATAGTCAACAAAAAAATTCATATCAAAACATTTTTAATCTATATTATATAAAAAGAAATTGTTACGTTTTTTTTTTCTTCGTGTT
>NW_006263305.1:301178-304669 GCF_000469605.1 Apis dorsata | reverse complement strand
GGTAATTTAAATTTTTCGAAGGAAAAAAAAAAAAAAAAAAGAAAACTTGTTTCGCGAGACAACGATCCCATTAAACTCCCTTTGATTCGATCGAAGATAGATGGAGATCCATCCGGATAAAACCGTTGCGCACGATACATGAAAAATGAGCGAGTCGTGGAATAAGAAGGGGGAGGGGGTGGAGGAAGGATAGATTTCGCGGTAAGGCGTAAGGGGTGCCGATTACCGAGCTTTCGATATCTTCTCCTCCCCCCCTATTTCCTCCTTTTCCTCGTTTCTCCCTTCCATTTTCGTTGCTCGGATTTCGAGTGGAGGAAGAGAAGGAGAGACGGTGAAAGAAGGGAGGGGAAGAAAGGAGGAAGAGAGGAAAGAATGGAGAGGATCGATCGGTCGCGATGCGATTCCTGATTGCGAGCCAAGCGAAACGAGGAGACGCGAAAATCCAGACTTTCCTTCGAACTTGCTCTTTAAACGAGTCGAAAATAGCCGCTTCTTCTGCGCTACGGAATATAAGGGGATGGAATCGGGTCGAAAGGAAAGGAGGGAGAGATTTTTTTTCTTTTTCGAGGGCTTCGTTTTCGAGTAGTAGGAGTAAGAGTCAAATTGGAAAAGTTTTCAACCGGAATTTGACTAATTCCTCTTCGATCGAATGCCAATGACGATTATTATCCGGTAGGAGGAGATAAAAGTTCGCAAAATTGAAAAGTTTTTCGTCCACCGATTGTGCGATTGAACAGAATTTTCTTTGAAATACGGAAAAAAATGTTACGTTTTTTTTTTTTTCTTTTCTTTGTCGTCGTTGTTAAGGAAAATGGTTGGGCGTGGCCAACCAAGAGCAGCTTAATTTCGAGTTAACGTGGTATCCGATATTAATAGCGGCGTTAATGAAGAGAGGAGGTCGGTGATTAGGTTCGGTTTTGATAAGTACGGAAGATGGGCGGATAAATGGTGGCTGGCTCTCGTAAGATCGATTTTTGTTTCTGAAATTTCGATGCTCTCCAAGCGGGTCTATTAATCTTCCTTGTCAGCGCACAATGTGTCCACCATTGAACCGCAGGCCTTCGTATCTATGCTCGAACGGTGTATATAAAAGGATATGGAATTCGGTGGAAAAAAGATCGATCATTATTTTGTCTACCGGTGTTGTTATTTTAGTTAGTACCGTATTATATCGGACAAAGGAGTTTTCGAGCGATGAAAGAATGTGTTTGGCGAGTGAAATTTGTAGAGAGATTAGACTCCTCTTTTCTTTCTTAATTCGTTTCTTTTTTAACGCAAGATTGACGAAAAAACGAGGAAAGAAATGATGGACGATGATATTCCCAAAGAGGGAGGGAGGAAGGAGATAATTAACATAATCGAAGTTTTTTGACCGTGTTAAAGTACACTCTATCGATTCTTTCAACTTTGAATAATTGGATTACTTATATACTATATATACATACATAGAAAGAGTTGTTTGTTTTAATAAATTGTACTCTCGATCCTCCTTTACATAGCTTTCTGGATCATTTCATCTTTTATGCATGTGTATTGTTGCATATTCATTAAATACTTTATCGTTTTAATCGATAATTCAACGCGGTAGAGGCAAAGGCGGTATAAAAGTTGGTTATATTATAATTTCACGATGGAGTGTACGAAGAGGGATAAAAATGAACATCGCGTCTGATCAACGCGGCACTCTACTACTTGCACGCTTCCGCCACCGGTAGTAAAAGTCAAATTCGTCGCTTGCTTCGATCGAAACGAATTCACGCGTATTGCCACTTCTTTTTAACACACTTGGAATTTCAATATGTACATATATATCGAAACGATAAAGTAGCCAATTAAAGTGCAAAAGAGAAGAAGTTTGAATAACAGACATATCGAGTAAATTCCTTTGAAAACTTTTCCTTTAAGAATTCTTAAAAAGGTCTCGATACATTGTAATATACATCTGTATACATTGCAACGCGTGCATCGAATCGAACGATGGGTTTAAGTCAACGACTCACCCAACAAAGCGATACAGTAATGTTCGAGTCATTCACTTAAATCGATATTTTTCAGTAATTACACGAATATCGCCTTTCGTTAAGGATATCTCGCATATCTTTTCGCTAGAACTCCGGATATCTCTCTTATCCAACGATTTGGAATAAAAATCGAATCGACGAGAAAAAATGATATTTCTTTGTCGAATTTTGCCACTTGACAAACCTTTATATTCTAAAAATATCCGAAGAAACATCCACGGAGTTTTTTGTATTTTAAACACGCAATTTAATTACTCGGTTTACATTTTTCTGTTTTCGCCCCTGATTTTTTTTTCCTTCCCCTCCTCCCTCCTCCATCGAATATATTAATTACACGACGTCCGTTGCGAACAAACGATAACTCGCATTTTATCGCGGGGACGCGTTTTTTACCCGCGTGACAAATTTCTCGGTGATTTAGCTTTCGATGGGGAAACGAGGCCGCGCATATAAATTTGCGTTTTATTATTCGAAATCGAAACAGCACATTGTTCCCGCGAAATGAAATTGGACCGTGGCCAATGTTCGAGGTCCTGTCCGGGGGTTGGAAAGCGCGGGGAGGGGAGGGGAGAGGAGGGAAGCAAGAACGAAAATAATGCATATTTCATGGATTTTCGAAAATCAAAATAAAACCTCCGTTGGAGTGGAGTAAGAGCAGGAGTCAAGGCGAAGTGAAGTTTGATAGGGGGGGGAGGGAGGAAATTTATTCGGGATACGCGTTTGATTCATCGTTTCCACCAAATTGGATTCGATTTAAACGGCTTCGCCAACGTGCGTTGATTTCGGATTTCGGATTTCGGACGACTGGCCGCAAGCATTTTCCGTAACTTTCCTATTTAATCTCTTTGATTCTTTGCTCTCGATCGCCGAGATTAATAATTTCCGTGAATCGAAACTGTGTTCTGTGATTTACTCGAAACGAGTCAGATGGAAATTTGTTTTGAATATTATCCTCTCGAAAGAAATCTTCCTTCTCTCCTATTGTTCTCTTCATTGGATATTTTAATATTTATTATGATAAATATTCATAAGGATTGAAATTGCTCTCGATCGATCGATCGCGTTTATTCGTTAACGAAAAGTAAAAGATCTCGCGAAGATCCATTTTTCGTACCATTTCACGAACTATTGTTATTATTCGAACGATCAAAATCATAATCTGCAATGATTTATGAATATAGGTATTAATACAGGAAAGCATAGAAATGATCTCTATTTTATCGGTATTAAAAATTAAAGTTTCATTTTCTGAAATGGTACGCGTTTTGCGCAATAAATATTAAAACGTGTTTTTCACGAACGTTTATAATTCATCGACTCGTCCCGTTATTCCATTATAACAAGAAAATTAAACTTTTAAATATGCAGTGTATATATTTTTTTTTGTAGCCACTTTTGTACTGATCTTGTGCGTGACGATCGAATCGAGGGGTTAAAAAAAATATTGAAAATAGATTCTCGCGGGGAACT
>NW_006263305.1:292629-300982 GCF_000469605.1 Apis dorsata | reverse complement strand
TTTTTTTTTTTTTTTTTTTTTTTTTTTAGATATTTTCGTCGAGAAAGAGGAGCAATTGGTGCATAAAATCGAGCGGGGGAGCGCCGTGTACGAGGATAAAAAAGAACGTTAAAAATTGCATCAAAGATGAAGAAGACTCGCCATGCGAACGCTTATAACGATTCTCCGCGTAACATTGCGAGGATTAAGAATGCGTTTCCCCCCCTCCCCTGCTCCTTCTCTCCTGCTCTTTGTCCGTTGCTCTTTCGTCGAGCTCTTGGAAAAAAATATTTGCCCGTGAGAGATTTTATTAGCGCATCGTTGCTTGTCGTCGTGATAAAACGAGGCGAGGTAAACATTTTTTCTCGTCCTTTTGATAAAAAGAAAAAGAAAAAGAAAAAAAAATAGAAACGTTAATAGAGACGGAATGAAAATTTCTCGTTTGATGAAATAATTAACAGAAAAAAAAGAACTTGTTAATAATTATTCGTTTTCACTTTTATTCCTTAATTTAAAAATATTTTTCGAATTATTTAAACGACGAAAAGGTAATTGAAAAACACGATCGACGAATGAATTAATGCGTGGAGAGAAAAAGGAGGGGGATCAACAAACATTTTTCATTCGAATTTTTTCATTGTTGAAAAATTATTCCAACGTATTCAAAATTTGTTCGAATATTTTTCCATTTGAAAAATCTCACTGGATTTATTTCGAATATTATATTTTATCCTAATAATTGGCAATGCGATAAAAAAAAAAAAAAGAAATGAATATTGTTACGTAAACTTCGTCCGTTTGAAATTACATAACTAATTCTCCCTTCCGCAAAGAAGATCGATTCTACGTCTCATATTCGAGAAACGAATATTTCTAACACTTTTGTTACAAATATAATCATCAATATCATCCTCGATCTTTCGACATATTCTTTCCACACTTCGTACGCCTTAATCGCGTCACAAAAACCGTCATCAACGATCAAACGATTTAATAAAATTTCCACGCTTCATTTCTCGACTATTCGTCACAAGAATCATCGACAGAAACTTGAATCCTATTGTCGCCCCATCCCCAAACCGAGCCAGTGCGAATCCAACCATCCCCGCAGCCAGCAAAGGCGTAAACAAGAATCTCTCGCGCAAAGTAGATAAGCCGTAAGTACGGTTTATCCAAAATTCCGCTTCGCGAAGCGCAGTCGAAACTTTTTTTTCCCCTCCTCCTCCTCCTCCTCCCCGATATTCCAGCTCCGTCGCGCACGGTTGCTCCTCGAAACGGCCATCGTTCCTCCAAGCACGTAAGAAGCTTACCCTGTTTCACGTTTCGTTCCTTCGATATGGAGAAAGAGAGAGAGAGAGAGAGAGAGAGAGAGAGAGAGAGAGAGAGAGAGAGAGAGAGAGAGAGAGGCCAGTTACGAAGCAAAATAAAAGAGAAGAGAGAGAGAGGAAGGAATTTCCAAGGGACAAGTTCCGGGTACAGTTGTACCCTCTTTATTCTTGTTGGCGTTCGAGCGGGTCAGACGCGGATATTTAAATGAGATTCTCCAGGACGAAACGTATTCGACTTGACGCCCACCGCATCCTTTTTCTCGCGCCAGTCTGAAAACGTGACGTTGTAGTAAATGGGCTTACTGGCCGCGATTTAATGTCAATTAATGTGGCGAGGGAAGATTGGGAAGGGAGGGAAGATTTGTTCAGTTTTTCGTTCGTAATTATTGTAATTACGTTGCGATTACGAGGAATTACGGTTTTCTTTTATCGAAGATGGATAGTTTATCGATCAATTTTGGCGATCAATGATTAAGCTTGTATTTAATAACATGGCTGTGAATATATTGTTTTTATCTACTTTTGATATCGATCGTATTATATTAATCTTTGAAATTTGATTTTTGGATGGAATAGAGTTGTAATTGCAGATTATTAATATTATTATTATTGGGAAATGTATGTACATTAACAACGGTATTTTTCACGTCGAATCTCTACGCATCATGATTTTTCGAAAGATTTGACTTCAGTGGAACAAAGTATTAAAACGTATACGAGAGTTGTTTGAAAGAAGCCCTCAAGAAAAGATGCGTATATATATATATATTAATATGATCGAATTAACGATCGAAGAGTACAGTTATAGTTGAAGGATTAAAGAGTGGGATTATATATTGCGAAAGAGTAGCGGGTAGAATTGGAGTGCGAAAAGCGAAGCAGTCTCAGAGTTCACGAGGCGTGGAGGTAATGGCAATAGTAGTAGGAAGAAATTGGGGCGTGGAGAAACTTCCGAAAAAACCGGGCCGCTTTGAAATTAAGATAATTAACCAGTGAAAATTAATTTGTTCCTTTTCAAAAACGCTCAACAAAGTTTCACCAGAATTTTTTTTTCTCTCATCCTTTAATTTTAAATCTCGTCCTTTATTCTTTTAACGAGAGAAACAAAGTTTTAACGTGTCTCGTATCGAAAGAGAGAGAGAGAAAGAAGAAAAGAAAAATTCGCGAAATATTTATTTATTTAAAATAATTTTATTTTACTTTCGTTTCGACGAACGAAACGATGACTCGAAGAATTGGATTCGAAGAATCGCAGCGACGAGTTGAAAAGCACGCGTGCAAGGGCGTTCGACATTATAGTCGGAGATTATATAATTTTCCGTGTTCTCGTTACAATCGCTTTAGCGAATCAGAGATATGTCATGAAAATCAATGTCGCGTTTGAAATTCGTTTCGCTTCGGTTTTCGCTTCGGTTGCGCGAGGATATGCTAAACTAAACTATGCTAAATATATTGTATCGTAAGCGTGAAAAATATCTCGCCCCTTTTTCGAATCGAACGAGAAAATTTGTCAAATTTGTATTACTCGAAAACTCGCTTTCGAGGAAGATGACTCGTATACCCTCGTCAAGTGTTGATCGATCATTATCGAACGCTGTCGAAACTTCTTGTACAGCGATCCCTCCTCCATTGTTCTCGCCACGATGAAATTCAATCTTCTGTTTAAATATTTCACCCTCACGGGTGAACCAACAAAGATTTCGTTAAGATTGTGTTACAACAACTTCTACAAGAATATAATATGACAACGAAGATATCCTTGTTACGTTGAACCGTGAATTATTACGAAATCTTTTGACGTAGAAACCTTTTTTTCGTAGTTCTTTTTAATCTTTTCGTTTGCAAAATTAAGTTTTTTTTTTTACTAATAGTCTCGCGAAATAGTTGTTCGTCGAAATAGAAATCTCGTACGGGGATAGAAGTAAGCAAGATGGAAATAAGGCAAGCTGAACTCGGGTTTGAGTTGTTCGCCAATTTGGCGGTCGCTGATGTGTTCTAATTGAACGTTCTAATTAAATCATCCTCGTGGATTGGGCTTACGGGGATGTGGTTCACGGAATTAGGCAAAGAGGATTTGGACGCGTAAGTCCGAGTTCAAGTTTCCCTCAATTTATTTCTCTTTTATTCCTGTTTCGTCGATCTTGATTCGTGTATAACGCGAGAATTCTCTATAAATCAGTTCAATTTTCGAAGCTATTTACTAAGTATTTTTCTCTTTTTACAATCTTATTATTTCACCGAATTGAAGTAAACGTGAGTTTTAAAATTGAATCATTAAATTACAAGGCATAAGTGAGTCAGGAGTAATTATAGTTTCGTTTCACAGTGTAATTAGTAGTAGCAATTAAATCGATTCATCTCAAATTTTTATTAAAAATATATTTTATCCCACGATTCCTATTTTAAATGGAGTACAATGCGCGCACGTTGCAATATATGAAACTAAAAAAATAAAAAAAAATCGAAAATATTACCTACGCCCTCAAAATTTACAATAGCTAGTCTGAATTAAAAAAAAAAAAAAATAATACATATTGTTAAGGGTTGTTTGCTTCATCGTCGACCGTATATTTTTACAGACCTACTTCCCGTTGTATAACGACCATGTAAATTCATAAATTCCAACGACCCTTTATCCCGGATGGCCACTTTAAAACGATACTCTGAAACTATAACCGTCTATCACGTGTATCTTTATACGTATAATACATCATACTTGCGATACACCTCTCACCCCTTTCGTCTTCGTTATTTTTCTCCGTAGAAATTGCTCGAAACACTGGGACCAATAAATGCGTGAATTTATATTACTCGAAATTTTTGATATCTTTTTTTAGAGGATGAATCCAATTGAAATATAAATCGTTATATTCAAAATTAAGTCACGATACATGGTGATATAATTTTGTTCTCGATCTATTTAAAAAAGAATATAATATTCCAATGCATATGTTCTTTTTCTTCCAATTCACATTTTTAAACTTTTGAAAAAGACTTCCTAAAAGACTTGCCGCTTCGTTCCAACGATCATTGTTGCAAAATGGACGCAATGGTTGTCACAATTATAACGGAAGATCGTTGGGCTTATCCGCGCCTAATCCCTCGGGTGTGATTTGGCGGGGGTGGGGGCGCACCAGTTTCAACCCTCCAACTTGGTAGGCAAGTTTCGGCCGTTCGAGGATTAAGTTTTCACGCTGTCTGGGATTATTATCCCCTGGCCGTCGAGTGACGTTGCGCTCCCACGGCGATATGAATATTCGTTGTTGCGAGACAGGGTAATTGGCGCAATTGCCGCGTCCAATCCTCGATGGGAGTTACGCGTTCAGAGAGGGGGAAACGAACCTGTTTACGATCGAAACGGGCCAAACGATTCGCGTGGAAATTACGCGGAGACGTGGTGGAATTGAAAAGTCGATCGGAAACTTGGGCCAAAATAATTGGAGGATAAAATGGATTCCAACAAATGGAGGAGTGGTACTTTGTAATTACTTCGTAATTAAAATTTGTTAATCGTGTTATTATAGAGAGAATCGTGCGAAAATTAAGCGTGGAATTTATTGTGAGATAAATATTTTTTTTTTTCTATGAAAAAATAGTATGTGAAAAGTCATTAACGAGTATAATGGTGGAAAAGAATTTTCTGTAAAAAATATAGAAAGCGCTCGTACAGAGGGTTAATCGAAAGTTTAAAACGAAACGAATAATTGGAGGATGTTAGGTGAAACGGGGGTTAATGAAAAATATCCTGAATATGGGACAATCGAAATGTACGAAACTCTGGTTCGTTAAAATTATAAGTTTTTATATCCAACGAAGTCGATTCATTGATCGAGAAGTGGAGGAGCACCTGGTGTTAATTCTATAAAGCGTTTGAAGACGAACGAACAAAGAGCGATTTAATTAAAAAATTCTCGTCTGCGAATCTCTTCCCGTTAATTTTCTCCGATAAATATCGATTTTTCGTGGGCCAATAGAAGAATTCAACAACGTTTTCATCCCAACGATGATCTTTCTGTGATGTGTCACCTCCTTAATACGATAAATACGAGACAAATTCGAAAATTACCGGAAAAAAAAATTGATAAAATTTTCGTCGAGATGTGCACGAATTATCTTTCAATCTTTATGCAAAACGAAAACCAGATATCTATATACATAGAAATACATATAAATAGAAAAAAAACTCTTTCTAATTTTTCATAATTTTTTAACAAAGTTTACAACATATATATATACTTTGACGTCATGGAATAGGAAATCCGCATGGCGCGTTCGTTTCCGTTAATGGGGCGATAATCGAGGCAATTTATATTTGTCGCAATCACGAGCTCGTCGATTTGGAAAACGTCAATTTTCATTTGTTGTTACCCTTCGAATCCAGAACCCTTCATCCAGCATCGTGTCGCGGCCGTTAAACCCGAATGGGCCGAATTGTAATTCACCGTTACGATTCATGAAATCAGCGCGGCATGAACCGACTTCGTATTCGAGACGCTCGCTCGCGAGATAATATCGGATTCTGGAAGGCACTTGCGGAGGTAAGACCGCATAATAGAGCGCATTGAGAGAGGCCTCCCCCGTCATTTCCTGCCGGTACAAATTTTCTCGTCCAATAGAGCTCCAAGCTTGGACGACTTCATGTTGCTACTTGCTAGAAAGAGAGAGAGAGAGAGAGAGAGAAGAAAAAAATAACGTTGGAAAAATAAGAATCGTTTAGAAGGTTTGGAGATTTCGATTTGAGCATTTTTTTTTGTAATAAATGTCGAAACGTTTGAGTGACGGTTATAATATCCGAATGATATTTTTATTATTATTCGTTTGTTTTTTTTTAATTTTTTTTTAATATTTCAGGGAATAATTACTATTTTTATATCGGTTTTCAACATTGTCAATTGCACGGAAAAAAAAAAAAAATACAATTTTTCCTCGCGCCATATCTATTATTTTATTTGCAGGGATTTAATCAAATAAAAATATTATTTGAAAATGATTTATTCGATTCGAACGCGTGATAAATTTATTTCCCCCGTTATCTCTGAAATAACGAAAAATTTTATCAACTTTAATCGTTGCGCTACTTTTTTTTTTTATCGAGGCGTAAATGCGAAATAAACTTTTGCGAAACGAACTGTCTATTAATTTTTACACTCGTACACTCGCGTTACATATGTTACAATGTTGAATCGAACAACGACGATAAAAAAGGCGGGGACAAAGGTCTCCTGATCCGAGATCAAAGCGAAAAAATGAAAAGCGAATCGAATTACTATTTTTTCTCAGCGTTAAACGCGAAATAAACGTTCCAAAACGAACTATCCATTAATTTTTCACCCAAATTCGCGACAAAAATCGTGAAACTTCCCCCTACACTCATATACAATCACAATTACATATACGTATACAACGAATCGAGCGATCGATAAAAAGCCAGGACAAAGATCTCCTGATCCGAGGTCAAAGTGAAAAAATGAAAAGCGAACCACTATTTTTTCTCAGCGTCAAGTGCTAATAAAATAAATAATTTTCCTTTTAACTATCTAATTAATTTTTCACCCAAGTTTAGAAAAACTTGAATAAAAATCGTGAAAACTGTAACCCGTATACACACACGTTGCGACGAATCGAACAAAACGACGATAAAAAGCGAGGACAAAGGCCTTCTAATCCAAGCTCAAAGTGAAAAAAAAAAAAAAAAAAGAGAGAGAGAAACGAAGAGCAAACCGAATTACAGAATACGTTTTGTACCGACACCTGTAACGAACATCCGGTGTTTCGATGTTATTCCGCCGGAACTCGTCGTTTCCCATTTCAACGTTGAAGGACCGGTCACGTTGCACGAGAGAGGAGGGGGGGATGTGCTTTAAAGCGGAATGGACAGCGTTATTTTGCGGACGTCCGGTTGGCAAGGGGTGGCGTTATCGCGGCGTCGCCTGCTGGAAACGAGTAATTAAAAGTGATAACGCTTTGTACCCGCCGCCGCTCGAAACGCAACGCTCTTTTTTTTTCTTTTTTTTTTTTAACCACGGAGGAATTAACCCCCGGGCGTTAAAGCGAGGCGAAACGTGGATGAAAGCCGAACAGCTAAACTTTACGAGTTTAAAACGGAGGGGAGGGGAGGGGAGGGAAGGGGAAGAGGAGGGAAGGGGAAGAGGAGAGGGAAAAAAGCGGAGTCGTCTGAAATTTGGTAAATTAAGGGTGGCCGTGGTTGTGACGTTGAATACTTGGGGTTGGAGGGGTGCGCGCTGGGACGAATGAGGTTGGCCAACGATGACGGTTGAAACGGCGAATATTCTGAAAATGTGAAAATGTGCGATGCGAATCTGTGCAACGATACGAAAATCCTACGTTCGAGGAATTATATACAATAGATACGTCGCTTTTATGGTGTAATGGAGGTGATGTAATATAAATAATGGAGAATTGTTGTGAAGTGCGACAATCTAATTGGTTTAGTTTAACGTGATACGAGAAAGAATGGAGTCATTTGGAATTTGGAATAAATTAAGGAAGATTGTGATTCAGTCGTGAATAGGATTATTAAAAAGATGTAAATGGTAGGAAACGTGTTGAAGGAATTATAGATGGCTATAATTAAAATAATGGAGGATTGTTGAAATACGACAGTCTAATTGGTAGTTTAACATTAGAAGGAATGGAATCATTTGAAATTTGGTAAATTAAGAAAGTAATTGCGATTGAGCTGAACCGTGAATTATTAAAAATTAATGAAATTAATGATAGAGAAACGTGTCGAAGAAATTATATAAACGAAAGATGGTTTGAAAAAACGTTGCAGCCCAAAATTTACGATATATTTAATGCGACACGAGAGAAAAGAAAAATTGAAATTTGGCAAATTAGGGAAATCGTGATTGTGAAAGTCGTTGAATTGTATTAGAGGGGAGGAAACAAATGAGCGATGTTGGCGACCGTAAGTGGGACTTAGTAAAACGTGAGATGTGAATGTGTAACCGAATGGGTGTTGACGTTTAATTAGGATAAAAACGAAGTCGTCTGAAATTTGGGTGTGTTGTAGTCGTGGCGTT
>NW_006263305.1:283287-292559 GCF_000469605.1 Apis dorsata | reverse complement strand
GAATATTTAGAGAGAAATAGAGACGGAAAAAGNAGAGAGAGAGAGAGAGAGAGAGAGAGAGAGAGAAATGAGCAGGCAAAGATGAAACAGTGAGCAGAATCGGGCAAAATTCGAGTAAAATTATATACGAAATAACGTGAAACGTGATATTACGAAACGCGTTGAAATGCATTACGAGATTTGGAAAACGCGAGATGGAATTTTAGAATAAGATTCTTCCTCTTGGTTACAAAATTGTTACACAAAATTAATTCTCTTTTTATAGACGATAAAATTATGAACGCGTGCGTTTGAAGAATCGTAGAAAGATTCTTAGAGTAAGATTCTCTGGTGCGCAAACTATAACATAATTTGTGTGTGAATATAAATTAATTATCTCCGTTAAAATAGTTGATAAACTACGGCGCAACAAAACAAATAAAAATACGAGCACGCATGGGGGATGAAATATAATTGCCATTCGTTCCATTCGTTTAACGCGATTACGGGAACTGAAATTGACGAGCGCAAGATAAACAAGATTACTTCTCTTACGTCCCCCCAACTTTGATAACAACAAGAAGCTCTTCCCAACTCTTAATACCATTTATACCCTGTAATTTTATCGGGACGCGACACACGGTTCGTTAAAACGGATAAAATTTATCGTTTTTTCCCCAACTTTTTAATTTCCTCCAATCATTTCCAATCGAACGCGGATTCGATCGCAATTCGACGATAAATAATTTCCATCGAAACGATCGAAACGAAGAATTTTTCGATCCCATTTTTCAAGGATTCCAATAACTCGATCGACGAAATAAAACGCTCGAATTCGAAAAAGAAAAAAGAAAGATAAAAAAAAAAAATGAGAGAATCCTATGCAAGAGGAGGAGGGCACTGAAGATATCCTCCACTCGAACACCGCGTATCAAATTCCCAGTGTAAAATTCTCGTTTCGCCAACTTTGATGCTTAACGAGTCGCGATTCCATTCGACTACGACGTCTTTCTCTCCCCTCCCTCCGTGTAATCTCTCTCTCTCTCCGCGACAATGCATGCATATCCTCTGCTGCGCGCGGGAATATCGTTCCGCGACATCAAAGGGAGCGAGGAAGGGAAAAAGAATGAAAACGGATGAGAGGTCGGGCTTATCTGAAAAACCGGCGAAAATTGCTGCCCTCCTCCTCCTCCTCCTCCTTCTCCTCTTCCTCTCTCTCTCTCTCTCTCTCTTTATAACGGGAGAATTGAACGTCGCCGTGGAAGAATGGCGAGGGTTTGGTTGGACGAGGGGAGGGGGGCGAAAAAGAGACGTTAAACAAGAGAGCGAAAAGGGCGGATAAGAAGCGGAGAAGGCTGTGGAAGGAGCGAGCGCGAGCGGGAAACATTTACATGCGGCGTGTTACAATCGCGTTGCCTCTTCAATTCCGTAGTGCATTGCAGATGATTGTTCGAATTGACGAGAAAGAACCTGCAAGCACCGCGGGAGTGAGGTGGCCTCGCGTCTGTTCGACGTTCTATTGCATACTGTCTTCACGGATGGACCGAGAAGAAGAGAGGAAATGGAAGAATCGAGGAAAAGAGAAGAAACGTATACTCGATATATAAGCGATAGATGAAAGAGGAAATAGAATCACGAGATTATGGAGAGTTGGTTGGTTGGGTAGGTATGCGCGTAGGAGATCGATTCCTTTTATCTTCGCGAATAATGTAACGTGGTTTAAAATTTAAAACGAGCAACGTGTAAACGTGCACCGTGTAACATTTAGCGACCCTTCGGTATTTTTAATCGAAGGGTACGTTCATTTGGGTCACGTATATTGGATACAACTCACGCTTCTTTGATCTTATTTTATTAAGCGTAAGATCGTTGGAAAAATTATTATTGTTCACGAAATAATGCGCAATATAATTGGAAGAGATGTGTCACGATCCGAGAATAATTGAAACGAAAATGTACACGGATCCGGAAAAGAAGAGAAAAGGGAGGAGAATTTTTGTCGGCGTGAAGTAATTTATTATCTCTCCACTTGGTTGGAAAACGTCGCATTTCCCGAACATTCATTCGGCCCTGAAAGCGTGTGCGGGCTCCGATAAAATCGAGCGGACGTGCATGGAAGAGGTCACGAGTCGGGGAAGGATTAATTCTTCTTCTTCTTCTTCCAAGAGAGAGAGAGAGACAGACCTTTTTCTTCTTTCCCCTCTCCATTCTTCCTCTTCCTCCTCCTCCTTCGTCATGCGGCTTTTTTCACAATACCGTGAAAGGTAATTAAGGGAGAGAGGCAAGGTGATCTACGTTTTCCCTCGAGAGCCAACTCCTTTGGGATATTTTTAAATTCGAGCCTCCCCCTAACGATTTCAAGATCTCTCGTTAAGATCTCGAGACGCTTGGAAATTTCCCTCCCCCTCGATCGCGAGTTTTCTTCAGTTGACGGATGCTAATCGGGTCGTTCGACTTTTCTTCCTTCCGGATGTTCCTCGCGCGATCGAGAGGAAGCTCGATTCGACGAATTAGAATTAGAATTCTTTTTGCTGAAAATAAAATTTTACCTCCTTGCTCGTCTCGAAATCGAATTCATCGATCTTTAAAAACGCTAAGCGAAACGATCTCGAAAGAAAATTCTATAACGATCGCACGATGCGATGAATCCACAATTCCTGGCATTACAGCGATATTTTTCTTCGTCGTAATTCTTTAAAAATCGACCCAATCAAAATTCATACTGTAATGGTTACAGTAGGGATAAAGATATACGCGACGAATCCATGAAAAATTCAATGTTCTTTAAATTACTCGATCAAGTTCGATATTTTTTATAGATTATTCATTCTTATTATAAAATCGTGAGAAATTCAAATAAGATTTTGTGATAATGACGATAAGAACAAAGATTGCAATACAGACGATCAAAAAAATTCAACATTCTTTAAATTATACAGAATGGATTAATTTTGCATTGGTATGAGTAAAAAATAAGAAAGGAATGTTATTATATAAACTTAAATCTGCAAATGCTTTACTGTCACATCGAAAAGAAGTTTATGTTTCCATTTCAAGGTACTGTTACGAATATAAGCTTGACATTTTACAGGAAAATTGAATTTATCACTCTCCGAATTTTTTTTATCTTATTTTTGTTCATGCACTATTAATCCTTTCTATTAGCTCTTGTCGCGAATTGACGTTTGAACGATAAAAATCTAAGTATGCAATGTAATATAATATTCTTCTCTTATTTTACACTCATAAAACCAGATGCAGATGCAAACCATCAAATTGGTGCAATTTAATCCGGGCACATCCTGTATATAATCGAAGCATGATTATAGCGTAGGATATTTTTTATTTTTCTGAAGGAATAGTAGGATATTTTTTTTATTTACTGGCCGATGAATTACATATGTAAATGCAAAAATTCACTCTAACTCGAGTACGAAACTTTCAACCGGCACTTCAACATTGACGCAATCACATTCGAGATAGCACAGGTCAAGATTTCGAATCACGATAAGATAAAGATCACGAAAAATGCAAAGATTCACCACCTTCTAAATCACTCGACCAAATATATATATCGACTCTGAAAATCGAAACAAAATTAGTAAAGAGTCACGATAAAAAATTGTACGAAATTCATCAGAGATTCGACATTCTCGAGAATTCACAATATTTAACTGATGCTCAATATTGACATAATCACATTTAAGATAACGCAAGATTTCGATTGGGAATCATGATAAAAATAAAGATCACGAAATAGAAAAATTCACTATTGATTCTGAAGCAAAAAATACTCCAGATCATGATAAAATATCGTACGACGACTCCATCCTCCGGCTCGAGTACGACACATCTAATGGATACTCAACATTGGCGCAATCACATTTAAGATAACGCAAGATTTCGATTGGGAATTACGATAAAAATAAAGATCATGACATACAAAAATTCATCATTTTATGAATCACTCGGCCAAATATATATATATATATATATATATATATATATATTCAAGTCTGAAACAAAAAATACTGCAGAGTCACGATAAAATATCGTACGACGAATCCATCCTCCGACTCAAGTACGACATTTAACTGGCACTTAACATTAGTGCAACCATATTTAAAATAACGCAAGATTTTAAAAAATAAACAAAAAATACTGCAAAGAGTCACGATAAAATACCGTATCCATCCTCTGGCTCGAATACGATATTTAACCGACACTCAACATTGACGCAATCACATTTAAGATAACGCAAGATTTCGATTGGAAATCACGATAAAAATAAAGATCGACGAAATACAAAAATTCATCATCTTCTGAATCATTCGTCCAAATATATATATACTCACCTCTGAAACAAAAAATATTGCAGAGTCACGATAAAATACGACGAAAAATATAAAAATATACAAAAACAAAGATCACGAAATACAAAAATTCACCATCGATTCTGAAACAAAAGATACTGCAGATCACGATAAAATATCGTACAACGACTCCATCCTCCGGCTCGAGTACGACAACACTTAACCGGCACTCAACATTGGCGCAACCACATTCGAGATAGCGCAGGCCATCCGGTAAGATTTCGATTGGCAACCACGACCAGGGTAATCCTGCTCGATCGGACGTCTGGGGCCGCGATAAGGGAAGATTAGGCGGGGCGGATGGGGGCGAGGTAAACGCAAAATACCGTAAATTTATCCGTGATACGATCTCTGGATGGTGCACCGGATGGTGGGAAGATAGCGGACCCCTGTCTAGTCATCTATCCGTCCGTCCAGTCTGGCACCGATAGCACCGCTCGTGTCGTGTCAGAATTCGCAACAGGTGGACCGAGTCGTCTCGTCTCGTCTCGTCTCGTCTCTTGAACCGACTGTTGCGACTCGTCCGCCGACGATTATGCGATTTCATGAATCGGTGATGCTTCCCACGGGACGGACGACTTGCACCACGATGGGACGTAACGATGCAACGAGGATTTCGAGGGTCCTATTCAGATAGTTTTATGGACGGTAGCCTCATGGAATTTACACGGCGAAACAAGAGTTTGTGCACCACTTTTGGAGCGGTGTGGGAATTTTTGTTTCATCGCTCTCGTGTTGACGGTGATGATTTTAGATTTTTGGTGGATTATTAATTATCGATGATCTTTTAGGGGTGGACTTGGAATTTGGTTTTTTTCTTTTTGAAAAATGGATCGTCGTGAGTGAGATAACTGCGATGAATTTGATATTGTAAAAAGTGGATTTCTTGAAAAATGAATAATAATTGAGAACAGTAGTGTGTGATCCTTGAAACGATTATTTTTTTCTTAAATGTCTGGATCATCACTAAAATAATAGCGATGATCTTGTGATGATAGTTTTTTTTTTTTTTTAAATAAAATATCGTTTTAAAGATCTGCATACGATTGAAAATTGCAGTGAATCAAGGTTTCCAATGTTGTTTCAAGGGAAAAAATCTTCGTCCATATCTGAAGGGAATTACTTTTTTAGGTGATTTAGAAAGAATCTTTCGTTAATATAGTACATAGATTTTTCTGTATATTAAATGAATTAGAGATTTTAACATTACTTTCTTTTCTTGTTCCATAAATTTTGATAGTTTTATACAAATATTTATAAAATTTACTTATGATTACATTCGTACTTTATATTTGTGAGAGAAAATTTTATTGATTATCTTCGAGTTTGAAAAACAAAATTTTACAAAAATAAAAAAAAAAGGAATCGATTATTATCCGGGAAATAGAAAATACTCGACGAATTTGTTGATTTTCTTTTCATCAATTTTCCTAAAAATATTTCGTGCGATATTTTTTTGCATTTTAATTTTAATCGATCCACGCGTACGCGTACGCAACGTGTTCGATATTCCATCACACGCACACGACCAATCGAATGGTTCCCTTCCATCTTTCCATTTATAAATTGAAAAAAACTGGACAATATTTGGTTGCTTGTGATCCGTTGCAGGTATAGCAACGTTATTCGCAATTGCGCCTGAGTGCTTGGTCCGCTTTCAAGTTAATTGCTCGACTGTATTTTCTAAATTAAAGTCGTAGCTGCACCTTCACGGCTGCTCGTTATCGAGGGATTTTACACGAAACTCTTGTCACGCGACAAGATGTTTCTTTACGGCTGCCTCTCTCCCTTTTTAACCCCCTTCCTCCTCCCTCAACTTATCTTTCCTTCAACTGTTTTCTCGCGCGAGCCGGTATGCAAATTTTGTTACTCGAGTTTTGCGAAGGGATGTTTTTAAACGTCGCCGTTAAATATAATTCGCCTTAAATTGTTTTCCTTTTTTTAGCAACGTTTATCGTGTTTCAAAAAAATGAAATGTTTACATTATCAATGGGATACTTTTTTCTTTTTAAATTTTTCGTTATCATCGTGGAAAAAGGCGCACGATTTTTGGTACAATCGAGAAGAAAGTTTTGAATTAATCGAAAACAAAAATGAAAATGTTTAATAAATAAAGATATCTTTTATGCTAAATTAAAATTGAAACATAATATATATGATAGGTTTAAAAATTATTGGTAAAGTTTTATTATGCATTCTTTCGACGTTCAATCTTTAACGAGTTAATATTATGTAAATCAACATATTATTGTTTGTTTAAGTTAAATAATAGTTCGCGTGTCGGCAAGTAAATAATTTACACACCAAATGGAAGATATCGAAAAAAAAAAAAAAATTATCAATTTCGATGATGCGAATATCCATTTGTCTTGTCAACTTTCGTTTTAATCTTTCAATTGTATAGGATATTATTTTTGTTTCAATGAAAAGTCAATTTACGTTTTTATACAAATTTTCCAATCTACGTATACGCTCGAAAGATAGATAAATTCCGTGAAAATTAACGATTCGATAGGAAAATAAATTTCCATCGAATTTTTTTATAATTACTTATCATTACCGAATCATTCAAGAATCAATTTTGTATCATCGATGAATATTGATTTGATAAATTTTATCGTATTATCGATGAATATTAACCGATGATGCCGATGAATATCGACGATTTAAATATTTATTGAATAATTTAAACGTGCAATCGAAAATATCATATCATTCGCATGGATTTCGAGGGAAAACGTCTCACGAGCGATTAACACATGGTGAATAAAATTTGAATAAATAACGATGGAAAAAGTCGAAAAGTGAAGATTGTGTCGCGATTATTTAATTTCTGATATATTTATACATGAGCTCACGGTCGAATTGATATAACAAGCGATTAATTTGTAATTTTAAAAGGAGTTGCATACGCTACGCGTATAAAATTACAGCTACTGCGCGAATCCATTGATATTGATGAATATCTATTCTCACGTTTACGTTGCTCGCTTGTGAATACGTTTCCTAACTAGATCTCAGTCGAAGGCGTTTGTATCGTGCTCGAGGAACGTTTCATGTTGCTAATAATGTCGATGATTCTGTTTACGTTGCCAGTAATGTTTGAAACGTTAGCTTGCAGCAAGCCAATTTTGTTTAAAATAATTATAACGATGAAACGAGAATTATCCTTTCCTAATTCTAAAATTGGATAAATATTAGAAAGAAGAGAAAAAAGTGTTTTAGTTATTCTAAAAATTCTTTTTAAAGGAGACTTTGTTTCAATTTCACTGAAAATAAGGATTATCTTTTCCATTAAATTTTTCCATTGAATTTTTTTTTTTAAATTATGGAGCAATAGCATTCGAACTTTCTTTTAAAAATTTTTTTTAAACTCAGATTTTATCGAGTCTCGAAAACGCGCCTATTGTCGTTGAAACGAGAAAAACATTAATCTTTGAAAGCTCCTCTTTAATCGAGAGGATCGTTTACAAAGGTAATCAGCTTTGAAAGTCGATCCGTTTCCTAATCGTGGTCGCAAAAAGGGTTGGAGCCATTTAGGCTTTTTCTTATTTTCGAAGAGGAGGAGGATCGATATCGAGCAACTGAATTCGTAATTCACGCAATAACGACGTGTTTTACTGGTAATTCGAAAGTTTCGAACAAGATATAAAGTTTGCACGTCTCTCTGAAGGAAATAACAAACGATTAATTTGATTGTAGAGTTGGCAAAGTTTGAAAATTTTATTCGACTTGTAACGAACTTGTGACGCAACGAAAAAAGAATGGAACGCGAGAATCGTTTCAAATTATTATCAATTTTTTATTTTGTATATCGATATTACTATTTTCCACGAGAAATTGGCGAGATATAAAACACGAGAAAGATGTTTTTAATGATCAAAATGATTCCCCAGTTTGAATAAACGAAAAGTTTTTAAATTGCAACAATTTACAAAGATTGAAACTGTGTGATTTTCGCTTTTTAAAATGTAGAGATGGGAACATTTTCCGCGATAGAATTACACTTTTTTAACGATGTAGAAAAAGAGGAAAAAGTTTAAAAAACGTATCAAAATTAAAAGAAGAATTCTCCATATCTTGTAATTTAATTGTTTTCATTTCATTCTTTTGAAATAATTTCAATCACAAATTACAATCTTTATACCTATTTAAAAAAATGATAATACAATTTATGAATGCATTCAATTACGTTTGCAAATTTGTTCATCCACCGACAAATACTTATTTACTTATCAAACGAAAATAGAACAAACGAAACAATCGTTTCAAAGGTATCGTGAAAATTGAAAATTTTATCGAATATTCTTATCGTGTGCTCAACAATTATTACCTCTGACAATTAATTATTCCTCCATGGATATAAACTCCAATAACCTCTCTTTATCTCTTTCTCCTTTTTCTTAATTATTTCATTTCGACGTAAAAAAATCACTTTCCACCAATCTCTCATTAAAAAACTCGTTGCCGCGAAATCTTATTCAAAAGAAGATTGTTTTTATCTATCAAATGAACGTAGGATATAACAATCGATTATATTCTTCAAGTTTGGTCACAACATTTCCGTTCGTGTTTCATCCGCACGCACGAATAACTAACTACATTCTCTTTTCCTCCCTCCTTTCCCTCTCGATCGAGTATTTAATTAATTTGAATCAAAGCGCTACGATTAAATTAACCTCGCGGATCAATCCTCTTTCCTCTCCCTCTTTCCTCCTTCCTTCCTTCCTTCCTTCCTTTCTTTCTTTCTTTCTCGCTCTCCGATTACTCGTATGAAAACGCTTCGTATTCTCCGCGTGTTTTCAATGGACGCGCGCGCCTCCATTGAAATTAACCAGGTTTCGTTTCGTTGAAAGGTATCGGGAAGAACCGTTGAAGCGTTTGAAAAAAAAAAAATTTCGAGCGAGTCATGCGTTATTT
>NW_006263305.1:278689-283031 GCF_000469605.1 Apis dorsata | reverse complement strand
AGCAAACGAGCAAAATGCTGTTACTTGCTTTTATTTTTACGTAGAATATATATATATATATATATTGTTTTTATCATTTGTTACATAAGAGAAAGGGAAAAGTGTCGTCGAGATGAATTTTATTTTTTGAAATACAGTTATTGTTTGTAGTGATGAACGATAACGTTTCGATGTTTCAGGTAGTACCCCAGACTTATTGCCAACCCTTCTTCTAATACACGGTGATTCCTATTCGTGGGGCGCTGGAAATTCCTTCGACGGCACTGCGTTGGCTGCTTACGGTCGTCTTATCGTCGTTTCTATTAATTTTCGTCTCGGCGTACTCGGTGAGTATCATTGTAAAAAGGATAAAAATTTCATCCCATTTCTATTGAACTCGATTCGACTCAAATTCGACCTTTGCAAGCGAAACGATTATCAAAGGAATTAAGAAAGCGAAAATGTTTATTTTAAAAAAATTGCAATCCGAATCTAAGTTTGATTTCGACGGTGGATAAATAAACGCTTGATTTGAGAAAAAGCGAACGATGGAAAATTGAATAAGGCTCAGAATTTCAATAGGTTGAGGTTAAATAAAATTTAAAAAAATAAAATTTCAACCGATAAATTTTTCAATAAG
The DNA here is from genome assembly GCF_000469605.1 of Apis dorsata. Classification (NCBI taxonomy): domain Eukaryota; kingdom Metazoa; phylum Arthropoda; class Insecta; order Hymenoptera; family Apidae; genus Apis; species Apis dorsata. Next base: position 282,412 of record NW_006263305.1, on the reverse strand, counting down.
TGGCCAACTCCGTTTCTGTGTTTATTTAATAAAAGTAAAGCGATAAATCGCAAGCTAAGATTTTACAGGCAAGATGCATTCCGGTTCGAGAAAACTGTTGCTCCGCAACACAACGTTAAATTGTTAACGTTAAATACGAGAGTACATGGAGGATGAATAAAAGCGAGATTACAAACGCCGGGTCTCTTATATTCGAATAAAGTCTTCTGAAACTTCTCCCTCGTTACGCTTGATTTTGTTCCTTTCTCGAAACTATGACGTTCTCGTTTGTCTTATTTCCTTCTACCAGTACCACCACTATCAGCTAGCTCGAGTAGCCAACCAGCGGACTTCTTTCCCAACTTATATTAAATCCGTAACAATGCTTTCAACTTGGAAGTCGGTCAGCGGCCAGTATATGTTCTCGCCGGGGGTTTGAAATCGCTAATCGATGCAGAACAACTTCTTTCCCTTCCCCCTCCCGCTTCCTGTATTCTTTCTGAAAAGAAAAAAAAGAAAAGAAAGAAAGGAAGAAAGGAAAAAATAGGAGAAGGAATACAGCCGGTTGGAATAATAACTTTTTCTAACTCGGTTTTCCCCAAGTTTCCAGCCGGGTTTCAATAGTTTCAATGGTTACTTATTCCGATAACGTATTTCCACCATTTTTTCCCTTTTTTTTTTCCCCCCCTTTCAGTTGAAGAATCGGTCGATATTGCTTCGTCGTGCTATATAATAATAATCGAACCGATTATCAACTATGTTTAAAATTGTAAATTGAAACCAAAGATCGAAAGATAAACAATCGAGAAGAGGATGGTCGAATCGAATCTCTTTGTTTTCTTTCCTCTTTTTTTTTCTTTTTCGAAAAGAGATCGATCGTTGCAAGAAAGAATAGTTTATCGATCGAGAACTTTGAAGAACACGTCGTTTTGTGCAACTTGAACGTGTTTTCTGTTAAATAAAGTCGATACCTGATATGATAAATGGAAGAGGACAGAAAGGTAGACATTTTTCTTCGCAAAAAATTCTGATGGTAGTTCTTGATTTTTTTTCTTTTTCAGAAAACGCGTTAATTGGCTAAAATTGATCGATCAGTGCTCATGCTAGAAAATGTGACTATTATCTTTAGGGGCGTCTCACTTCTGGAAAGTGGCAATGGACTCGTACGAAGTTTTTGGATTTTTTGGAAAAATTCTTTCGGATTCGAGGCATCCAGTGTCATTACAATGTCGCAAAATGACGATTCAGAAATATTGAGTTTATGTCCTCGACTGTAACAAAAGTAACAAAAAGACTAGAACTTCAAGACTTCTGTTCAAAAGTAACACGAAAACAAGGCGATACGTTGCAATATTTTCTTCTCGTTCGATTATCATTGCACGAAATTTGCGCAAATAGTGAACGCTGTATTCAAAATTGTCATTCTTTTTTTATATCTCTTCAAATTCCTTCGAAAGGATCGTTTCGTTTAAGAGAAAAGGAAGATTCTTCCCATGGAACAAAATTAAACTTCTAGTTATCCACGGTCAACACGTTTCAAGCGGTTTTCTACGAACCGATACAAAAGTTTCCTCCTCTTGAAAAACAAGAGGATGCTGAAGCTTTTTTGCTCGTCTCGACGAGGAATTTAGATAGCTTTTTTTTTTTTTTTTTTTTCCGGTTTCCCCCCTCCCCTGTTTCCTTTTTCTTTTTTTTGACCTTTTTCCCTTCTTTTTTTTTTTTTTTACTTACTTTTTGTACATCGGAAATTTCTTCCTCACAATGACAATTGAACATTTGCAAAAGCAAAGGAAATAATGGGGTATATAATTTTAAGAGACAGGCAGGCAATTTTATCCGGGGAAAAATTGTCTTATTTTCTTTTTTTTTTTTTCAAAGATCCTTTCGGGCCCGGTTTAAAATCTCTTCATTTGTCCGTTTTCTCTTCGGACAATGCCTTTTTTTTTTTATCCTTTTTTTTTTTTTTTTTTTCCGGTTTCCCCCCTCCCCTGTTTCCTTTTTCTTTTTTTTGACCTTTTTCCCTTCTTTTTTTTTTTTTTTACTTACTTTTTGTACATCGGAAATTTCTTCCTCACAATGACAATTGAACATTTGCAAAAGCAAAGGAAATAATGGGGTATATAATTTTAAGAGACAGGCAGGCAATTTTATCCGGGGAAAAATTGTCTTATTTTCTTTTTTTTTTTTTCAAAGATCCTTTCGGGCCCGGTTTAAAATCTCTTCATTTGTAAGGATTCTCATCTGACAATGACTTTTTCTTTTTATCGCTTCTTCTTTTTTTTTTTTTTTTATTTTTCCGGCTTTCCCGCTTCCCTGATTGCATTTTTCTGTCTTTGTACCTTCTCTCTTTTCTCTTTTTCTTTTTTTCACTTTTATGTCTTCCTGCGCTCCTCACTGTTTTTCTTCCCTCCGTTTCCCCTTCCCCCCTCTCTTTCTTATTTTTTCGCCGTATTTTCCTCCGCATACACATCTAGCTCCAGAACTAGAGGAAATTTATCACTATCCTTTTTCATCCCCTTCGCTTTTAATCCCATTCGTACGTGCAATTTCATTTCGCATTTTTCGCATAAGCATATATTTTTTTCCCTTAGAAAAATACATATATTTGATAAGCGCAATATTTCATACGGTGCAGCAAATGAACGTTCAAATTCAAATTCATCGCTCGAGCGACAAAATTACAATCCCGATGAGATTTATAAATATACCCAACGTGTATATAGACGTGACAAAATAAAAAAATTTACTTTCAGAAATATTTAGATACAAATATTTCTTCCAAAATGTGAAAAAAAAAAAAAGAAATTGGATCCTCCTTCTTCGTCCCCTTTTCATTAAAAAGACACGCATGAGGAGGAGACGTATTATATATGGCGACTGTGCGCAATTTCCCAATTCGAGGCCCGAAGCGAACCTCGAGTCCTCCTCCTCCTCCTCCTCCTCCAATGACGACGAGGAGGGCAGACGTCTGGGCCCTCGAAGCTGGACGGCTTTAACCGTCAGTTAATCATCGTGTGAATATTTCACCGAGCAATTTTCCTCTTGAATAACGTTCAAAGGGAGATCCAGCGGAGCTTGTTATCGTCTATTCGCGCGTACCCCAGGATCCCGTCAACGATCTACTCTTTTTTTCAAACTTTTTGATCGAAATTGCGGGGATCGTCGCCTTGGATGAAACGCAACGAAACAAACGAGGGAACGAAATTGTTCGCGATCGACAATCTCGATATTGCGAGTCGAGATAAAGATTGAAATTTTCGATCTCTCGAGTATGAAAATTTAATTTACAGATTTTTTTTAACAAAAATTTGACGTACGATATAATGAAATACGAGTGGAGGGATTTTTTTTATCGATAAGAAATTTCTTCGAGGGGATATTTGTATTCGGATCTTTAGAAAGTAGAGATATCATATAAAATTTTGGAAGAAAAACAATATATTTTCGAAACTATTTTTATTCGATCGAAGAGCCTTTAATCATTTTTCCCAACCGATATATTCATATTTTTATAAAACTTGTGGTTTCAGAAAAAATTCCTCGAATGCTGCTTCGATTCTAGCTTCTCGAATATTTTATTTTTTTAAAAACAACTATAAATGGCTACAAATAATCGGTAAAATATCTGAGATTTCATTCAGTTAATTTTTGATTTTAGATCGTTGTTATGCAGAAGAATAGGTCCACGTTTATTGACTAATGAGGATTGTTTCTTAATCGATCTCTCAGAAGTAGGATGCTGCC
>NW_006263305.1:275290-278447 GCF_000469605.1 Apis dorsata | reverse complement strand
TACCGTTTCGAGCTTTCCTTTTCCAATTTTTTCACTTCATCTGAAAACTGTCATTCGAGATACATCCAACTCTGCTTCCACTTTGCCTTTCGATTTATCCTTGTCCAATATGGATTTCGATCTACCTCTGCCCTCATTCTCAAGATTCTCATTTCCAGATCTGAATTTTTGAAACCACCATCTAGATAGAATCTTCTCCCTTAACTTTAAAATATTTCGATATGGTTCAGGTGCACTGTGACCCTAAGCTTAAATTCGTACAGGAATAATATTCTAAATTCATTCGCCATATCGTTCAGAAAATTATTAAACTAATAGAAAAAAGAAGGAAATACAAGAGGACAACGTAAAAATATGCCTTAAGAAAAATATAGGTTAAGTAGAATTTACAACTCACGATTGGTTGTCGTTTATTCTAAAATTGGCAACTTCGTATACGATATAATATATCAACCAAACTTTTTTATTTCGCCCTCGAAAAGTTTCATCGATTCTGTATAATCTATATACAGAATACAATATACATTACTTATAAAATAATTCCAAATATATATATATATATCTGTTAAAATAAAAACACTTGACACTTCCTTCAAGAGGAATGATCGAATCTGTTCCCTTATTGAGAAATAAATCGAAATTTGTCAACGATGCAGGAATACGCACGCGGTTCCATCGAGGACAAAGGATGACAAAGACGGAAGGTGGAGAGGAGAAAAGGGAGAAAAAGAGAAAGTATTCGTTCAACGAACCCTCGAATACGAAATTAAACGCGAAAGCGACGGAGGGTAAGGATGATGCGCGGTTCGAAGGGGATGACAGAGAGGGGAGGGATCTGTTGAACGTTTGAACTCGATTCGACATCGGCGATCTCGTTTTCACGTCAGGTTTATTTTCGGACTCGAGCGCTCGCTTAAGTAGCTCCGATTTTCCAGCTGATGAGCCTCCTGTTAAGGAGTCGGGTAACGAGTTTTCCATCCCTGTTATCCGTCCAAGGAAATTGCAAATTACTCGCGCCGGAATTAGATTCAAAGTTTGGGGGAGGAAGTTAACGCGTCGATCAGTTTCGATTCGATTTTAGCTTTAATTGTAACATGGCAAGAATTTACTTTTTTTTCCTTCTTTTGGAAGAGAATTTTCGAATTTTCCCCTCCAATTTTTGACGTTACGCGGCTTTATTTACACATATGCGCTCCATATTTCTTTGAGGCGTTATAAATAGAAAAATCGTGTTGGTTGATTGGCTGAAACTGTGTTACGTCGATAACTTCCTTGCCCTCTTTTTCTCTCCTCCTACGATTTATTAAATATTCGCACGTATTCTTGTACGTTTCGTTACTTCAAAAATTCAAATTTCTAAGGAAATCGCTTTCCAAAATAGTAGGATTTGTGTCTCTCGGTTCATCAGAAATATTCCAAGATGTGTTTCGATGAAGATTATTCACGAAATAAAGGGAATGAGTGGTGAAAGGCCGTGGAACAAAGGAGGAAGAAAACAAAGGGAGATATAACGACAATAAAAAATTGTCTGCGGCGATAAGACGAGAGATTCAAACAGCGAAACATCCCTCTCTCTATATATATATACAAGCCTCTCGAAAGCCTCTTCCACCTTCCTCTTTAAACGCGTCTTTGAATTTCGCGCGATGATCGAGCAGCGATTAAATCGATTTCTCCAATCGCCGTCGATTCTTCGGCGGGAAGGACGAACGAGTCAAGCGATTAAGAATTACGGAATTATGGAATAGAATCGATGGAATTTTTGATCGAGCGACGAGAAGGGAGAGTATCCTCGTTGAACGAGAGAGCTTTTCCTTTTATTCTTTATATTACCCTTATATTTTTATAAATGATTCGATGCAAATTAAAATTCTCCCGTTAATTCATTCTCGATCGCGTAGTTTTCACGAGAGACGACTAATCGGTTTGGAGGGTTGCTCGTTCGCGTGTAGAGGTTAATTCTCAAATCTCAATGGGGATTGTGGCTGGTGTATAATGGATCCGATGATTGGAGGCGGGGAAGTGATTCAAAGCCGATAAGGGAATCGTTTATACTATAATAAATCGTTGTTTTCGATTTTATTTAAATTAATGTGTATTTAATTAATGTAATTTGAAGACTTAAATTTCGAAAAGATAGCGTGCATCGATCGTCGATCATCCATATTCCGTTCTTTCTTTTCCCTTCTCTCGACAAACAGCAGGAAGAACAGCAAGAAACCGAAACAGAGGAAGAAATCCAATTAAATTTTTTCCGATTTTTCACGGAATCACGTACACGCATATTTGTCTTCCGTCCTCCGTGTTTTCCGTCTCTTTTTCTGGACTCGTGAAATCGCGTTGGCGACACACAAAAAAAAGGAAAAGGAAAAAGAAACAAGAAAGTAAGCAAGAAAGGAAAAATTGCCGTTCGCGCAATTTCCAACCGTAGCCCTCTTTTTCACGATACGGTTTTCGTTTTAAAATGGCGAGTAGCCGCGATGAAAGAACGATGAGGGACGAACGGTCCCCGAAACCGTTGGAGGAGTGGTGGATATCGGTATCGATGGGCAGAGCACAAGGGAATCGTCACTCGTGCTCCGTGGAAACATTCCACGCGAAATTGCGCTCTGGCTCGATTTCACGTGCGACCAGAGATACCTCGCCTCTTCCACCCTCTCTCGCCCCAACGACACGGCCGATCACTCCGCGCAGAATGTTTTTCGAAAAAGATATCTTTTGCGTCCTCGACGGGGAAAATTTAACGGGTGAAGTTAAATTGAATGAATTTAAAACAATAATAATAATCGCGATTAGCATTGAAGCTTTTCGCCTTTTCGTCCTCCCTCCCTATGGGATTTCTTATTAAAGAAAAGAAGACATGCGCGCACTTTAGAAGATTTTTATAATCATCGTTCAGTAACGACTGAAGTTTCTTTCGATTCCATGAAAAGTCTGGAAAAGGAGATGCATACATCTTAGAAAATTTTCTATAATTATCGTGTTCAATGATAACACGAGCGAAGTCTCTTTCGATTTTGATTCAATTTTTTGACCTTATCAAAAAATATATATACATATATATATAATAATATAATAATTTTGTCGAAAGCGTGAACGAGGAGAAAAACGCTCGTCCATTGTCGCTCTTTCGCCGCTTTAATCGGGCACAATTGAT
>NW_006263305.1:268516-275052 GCF_000469605.1 Apis dorsata | reverse complement strand
GAGGATAGGCGGGCATCGACTCGGCAGTCTCGCCATAAATTCAGGATAAATCGAGCGGGAATCCCGTGTTTCGGGGATCGACTCGTTCTCCACGCCACTCGACAACACGCATATAGCACAGTTTCGATCCTATTCTCCCGTCCTCTGTTCTCGTCGACACGCCCACGGCGATCGCGCGAGGAATTCGAAATTTTTGAGAGAGGAGAGGGGCATTTTTTTGGGAGGGAGAGATTGCGAGCGAATACAACGCTGTCTTCGTTCGCTTTGAAACTCGCCCTCCTTTCCTCGCCGAAATGAAAGAACGTGGTAATTTTTGAGCCAACGAAAAGCCATTCCAGCTATGGATGCGTTTGGATTTTTGGGGGTAGTACTTTTGTGATTAGAAGCATTGTGCGTCGCAGGCTTTTGCGGATTCGTGATTTTTCCGGATTGTCGGCCTCTCGAATTTTGTTACGGTTTCGGGTTCAATCGATCTCTTTGTCGAGATTTCGAGGGTGGAACCTTTTTTTTCTTTTTTTATTTCTTTTTTTTATGTAGCTTCTTAGTTATTTCTTTTTTTAATCGGTTAATTGTTTTGATTGGTAAAAATCTTTACTATTAAAAGAGATTTATCATAAGAAATTTTCTATGAATAAATATTAATATGGAACATACTCAAATTCCATACGTGGTAGAAATAATATTGAATAATATTTATTTGAATAATGAAAGATTTCTAAATGTTTTTTTTCTTTTTTCCCTCTTCTTTTTATATCGTGTCTTAGTTATTTTTTTTTTTACTCGGTTAATTATTTTGATTGGTAAAAATCTTTATCGAAAGAGATTTATCGTAAGAAATTTTTTTCTATGCATAAATATTAACAACGTGGAATATACTCAAATTCCATACGTGGTGGAAATTGAATAATATTTATTTGAATAATGAAAGATTTCTAATAATATTGAAAAACATATGTTCAAAATCGTCCATTTTAAAATCGAAACATCTTTTTCTAACTATTTCAAATGATTCTTCTTCTTCTGTTTGAATAGCCTCTCGTCCGATACAAGCTATTTCAATTCCATAATCCGAAACGACCACGTTTCCAATCACTGTTTACGATACCTCATCGAGCCAACATCGACCTGAATATTGGTTAAAAAAAAAAGAAAAAAAGAAAGAAGCAGAGTTGTTACCAAAACATAATTTCCCGAATCCCCTGCGCATCCCCTGCCAATCTCAACTTTGCAGTTGTTTCGTTTTCCACCCTTTGTTAGAAACGGAAGCTGTGCGCGCCACGAACAACGCGGCCCACGGCGTTACCCAATTCCATTTCTTCCTGTTTCTTCCCTGCTCTCGCCACCCCCGTTTCGGTCACGAGGTTAAATTTACCCAGATGCGCGGCTATTGCACCCGCGTGTTTCGCCTCCCGGACCCCTCTCCCTCCTTCGCCTTCAATTTTTATCGAGCGTTCAGCGTTTCGAGGTGAAACAGCGACGCGAACGATGGAACGAACGTTAAAAAGTGGAATTAAATTCCCACCGTGTTAAATAATTGGCGGAATAGGCGCGAGGCACCAATGCTGGAGCGTCGATGTATACATTGGGGTGAAAGGTAACTGGTGAAAAAGAAGGATAAGATTTGTGAAAACATGAAGTGAAAACGTTGATTTCGAACGAGTGGAAAAACGGTACGTACAGGAGTAATTGTAGAAAGGTGGGCGAGGTGATCGAAGATTGAAGTACCATTGAAGGAGTGTAAAAGGAAAGTAAATTGTAATTCGTGCAAGCTGTGAAAAGTGAATTTAAGTAAATACATATATGCGTGGCAATGAATGTGTATAAGTTGAAGCGTAGAAAGAAGAGTATTTGTTACGTTTTATCTCGTGAACGAGAATGAATGGCCACTCACGAGGATGTGATCCGAATCATTCTTTTCGAATGAATATAACAATAAATGAATTTAAATAAATATGTGTACGAATTAATATTTATAAATTGAAAGAAGAGTATTTGTCACGTTATTTCGTGAATAAGAATGAATGGCTACTCACAAAGACTCGAATGAATAAGAATAAATGAATTTAAATAAATATGTGTACGAATTAATATTTATAAATTGAAAGAAGAGTATTTGTCACGTTATTTCGTGAATAAGAATGAATGGCTACTCACAAAGACTCGAATGAATAAGAATAAATGAATTTAAATAAATATGTGTACGAATTAATGTTTATAAGTTGAAAGAAGAATATTTGTCATATTATTTTGTGAACGAGAATAAATGGCCACTCACAAAGACTCGAATGAATATAATAATAAATGAATTTAAATAAATATGTGTACGAATTAATATTTATAAATTGAAAGAAGAGTATTTGTCACGTTATTTCATGAGCGAATGGCCACTCACGAGGATGTGATCCGAATCATCCTTTTCGAATCCTTCGCGAAAAAAAAAATTTGGAATGAAAGGGACACAGAATGAAAGGGAAATAAAGAGGGTGGAAATTTATTTATTTATTTTTTTATTTACCTTCACTGATGGAACATTATTTATTCAAACGTCGTACCGCCAATATCCATTTCTATCGAAATCACTGTTGGAATAAGCTATTTCGAAAATTGAACGACCGTCGTGGGGACAATCGATTGGACGATTCTAGCACGGAAGGCTATCGAAATCGTTGGAAAGACGGCACTGTTCTGTTCGAAATCGACGATGGATAGAATTGTTCGCACGGTTAAATGGTGAATCGCAGTTGGCATTAAATCTTGACGAGAACTTGTCCTTACCGAAAGGTGGATTCGGACGAGCGGGCAAAAACCGACTCGTGTCGGCGAAATTCGGTTTCCTTGTCACGTCGTCTCGCTCTGATAGCGTTGGAACTTTGGAACACGATTGATAAAATCGTGTACAATCGAACAGCTACGAGTGTCAAATCTACGAAACCGTATAATATTGCTATACACACTTTTAAACTTTCTTTTAAAACTTGTCTTTAATTAAAACTTCAATTCATTTTCTCCAATTAATCCCTATTATCTATAATATAATAAAAAATATAAATAAACAATTTTATTATATAATAAAAAAATTATATTAGTATAATAAAAAATTTTTTTATTGTATCAACTCTTGGAGAGGAACGAATTCTTTCTGAATTCTGAATTCTTAATCATTTTCTATAAATGTATCAACGTGCTTAATTTCAATTCTTCTCTCTAGTTCTCTTTTCTTCTCCTCCGTAAAATTAGCAAGATTTCAATTAACGAACAATGTTCTCGTTATTAGTTCTCGAATCAATCAGAAAGATGCTCGGGCCCCGCAATCGAGGGGAGAGAGCGTAATCGTTGCGCGAATTGCGACTAGGTGAAAATTTGCATTTTAATTGGAAAGTTCCCGTATCGGCAATTCGATATTCGACCGCCAACTACGTCCACCAATATCCTCCGCATAGTTTCTCTCCGCCAACTTCCTCATTGCTCCTCCTCTCTCCCCCTCCGGATAACCTTGAACCGGCGATCTCCGCCTCGAGTCGAAATCTAATGAAAACGAGCGATAAGCTTTGAGTAATTACCAGGTAAGGGTGATAAGGTAACATTGTTAGGATAAGTATACTAAAAGTAATCGCATCTCTCTCTCTCTATCTCTCTGTGTTGTGCTTTATAATTGGACCAGCGGAGTTTCGATATTGCTTATTTACCGATCTCGAGGAATCGAGAGGATGATAGAGGGTTCACGTTTAAATGATTGCCTCACGTATCGAAAGGTAATTTTCGAGTTTGAAAATTTAAATTATTATTATTCTTTTTTAAATTTCAATCTCGAATTTTAAATGTTTGAAATATCCGACACCCTTCTTACGATTTTCTTCTTTTTTTAGGAGCAAGTATGCGAAATATAAATAAATTTAATTAAGAGAGCCCTGTATCAAAAGATAATTTTCGAGTTTGAAGAAGAAGAGCAAAAATTTAAATTATTATTATTATTCTTTTTTAAATTTCAATCTCGAATTCTAAATGTTTGAAATATCCGACATCCTTCTTACGATTTTCTTCTTTTTTTAGGAGCAAGTATGCGAAATATAAATAAATTTAATAAGAGAGCCCTGTATCAAAAGATAATTTTCGAGTTTGAAGAGGAAGAGAAAAAATTTAAATTATTATTATTCTTTTTGAAATTTTTGTCGTATTATAAATATTTGAAATATCCGATATCCTTCTTACGATTTTCTTCTTTTTTTAGGAGCAAGTATGCGAAATATAAATAAATTTAATTAAGAGAGCCCTGTATCAAAAGATAATTTTCGAGTTTGGAGAAGAAGAGCAAAAATTTAAATTATTATTATTCTTTTTTAAATTCAATCTCGAATTCTAAATGTTTGAAATATCCGATATCCTTCTTACGATTTTCTTCTTTTTTTAGGAGCAAGTATGCGAAATATAAATAAATTTAATTAAGAGAGCCCTGTATCAAAAGATAATTTTCGAGTTTGGAGAAGAAGAGCAAAAATTTAAATTATTATTATTCTTTTTTAAATTTTTCTCGTATTATAAATATTTGAAATATCTGACATCCTTCTTTTTTTAGGAGCAAGTGTGTATATGCGAAATATAAACAAATTTAATAAGAGAATCCTGTGTTTTATATATCAAAAGATAATTTTCGAGTTTGAAGAGGAAGAGGAATTAAATTATTATTATTCTTTTTTAATCTCGAATTCTAAATGTTTGAATATTCGACACCCTTCTCACGATTTTCTTTTTATTTTGAGAAAAGCAAGTGTGTATATGCTAAAGGTAAACAAATTTAATAAGAGAATCCTGTGTATCGAAAAATAATTTTCGAGTTTGAAGAGGAAGAGGAAAAATTTCGACACCCTTCTCACGATTTTCTTCTTATTTTGAGAGGAGCTGTGTATATGCTAAAGGTAAACAAATTTAATAAGAGACTCCTGTGCCGTTTTATACTTTGTACTGATACTCTGTTGCTACGAAATTACTGTTATGCACGTGTCCCTAATATGCGGCTTTAACGCGAGAGCAGCTCGTAACATTAAATTCCCGCCCCGGATCTCTCTCGGTGTTTTTGTAAGTTTATGACGCGTTAATTGTAACGCCAAGAGATGGAAGACGAGCCTGTCTTTCCTAACTTTCTAATTAGAATTCGGGATTCCCTTTCCCTCCGCGAAATAATTGGGGTGAGCAGTTTTTGTGGCGATAAAACGAGGAAAAGGAAACTTTGTATGAAAAGTGTGACGAAAGTTCACACTGACGACAGTCTTGTCATTTGAACAAGATTTTAATATCACATTCGTAAGAAGATTTAATTCAATCCTGAATCAAATTGAAACTTTTAATTTGAATAATCTTACACGAGATAAAAAAAAAAAAAGAAGAAAAGAAGGAACGCGTGAAAGAGATCCACAATCTTTTCTTAATATCGATCGATAACAAAGGTTATAAATAAATAAGGTTTTAGATAAATTTTAATTTTGTTTATAATTCTAATAAAACGATTATTGCAATTGAAATTGTGCATATAAATATAAATTGTGCAATAATCGTTTTATCAGAATTATAAACAAAATTAAAATTTATCTAAAACCTTATTTATTTAAATTTTATCGATCGATATTAAAAAAAGATTGTAAATCTCTTTCACGCGTTTCCTTTTTTTTTTCTTTTTTTTTTTATCTTGTGTAAGAGTATTCAAATTAAAAGTTTCAATTTTACGATATATATGAATGAACGTTATACGTTTCATTATTATTATAGAAAATATAATGAACGGAAGTAAGGAGTGGTAAGTAAATTCTACTTGCTCGGAGTAAGTAGTAACAGAAGCGTATAGTCGGACACTGAAAATATAATACCTAAAAATTGACAAGCATCTTCCACGATATTTATATTCATCACAATTTACAATTTATTGCAATTATTTAAATATATAATGTTAATGTAAATACATTTACAATCATTGTATAAATATCAGAAAAATAATTCACATCAGAGTTCTCCCCTCTTTTTTCCTCTCTAAAACGAAAACATCGTATCTCACCGAAAAATGAAGCTTAAACTTCTCATTCTCTCTCTCTCTCTGACTCTGTCTCTCGAGAACTCTTTAACTGCCTTATTGTGGCAATTTCTAGAGCAATAGCGTCCGCGAGAGTTTATCTTGGAAGCTTCTCGTAAAACGTTGGCCGTGCTCGCGAGGAGGAGGGGAAGAAGCGTAAAGGATCGCTTTATGCCCGGCAATAAGAAACTTCGTCCCAAGATTAACCCATCCCAACGGCGTTCTCGAATTAAAACGCCTGATCTTTATGAAATTTTCACCGCGCGAACCGCGACAATTTCATCGAGGAAAGAATTCGTTGAAAACGATAAGGCGAAAAGTTGGACAAGTTTTTGCATGTAAAGCGTAAGAAAATTTGACGAGGAACACGACAACTGCCTCCTTTCACGTGTTTATTCTTTCGTACAATTAAAACTGTAGTAAATTTCTTCTTAATAATCGTAAAATGTTGACGATCGAAGCTCAGTTGATTTTTGAC
>NW_006263305.1:265549-267910 GCF_000469605.1 Apis dorsata | reverse complement strand
GTTGATGATCGAAACTCAGTTGATTTTGGATGCATTCATTTTTGGATTTTTTCGTGGATGTTATTTTAAAATTGATAAAATTTTAATTTTAAAATTAGTAATTTGTTGACAATCGAAGCTCAATTGATTTTGAACGTATAACGGATCCATTTTTAGATTTTTTCATGGATGTTTTAATTTTAAAATTAATAATTTATTGGAACGTTAATGATCGAAACTCAGTTGATTTTTAACGGATTCATTTTTGGAATTTTTCGTGGATATTACTTTTAATTTTAAAATTGGTAATTTGTTGGAACGTTGATGATCGAAGTTGATTTTGAACGCGTAACGGATCTATTTCTTTTTTATTATTTTTAATTTTAAAGTTGGTAATTTGTTTGTATTTCAGGCTTTCTTAAAACAGGCCCGAAGGGAAGCGCGCAAGGAAATTACGGGTTGATGGATCTAGTGGCAGGGCTTCACTGGTTACACGAGAATCTTGGCGCTTTTGGCGGTGACCCCGACCGGCTGACGCTCTTTGGCTACGGCACAGGAGCGGCGCTTGCCAATTTTTTAGCCGTCTCGCCCATGGTGAAAGGTAACACACGACCCTTTATATAAACTTTCAACTTCAAGTCGTGTAAAATACCGTTGCGCATAGATACTATACAATACCGATACGATAAGAATATCTTTCGCGGAACAACTACTGTTGAAAAGAAGGAACGAGGGCTTGATTGATTAACTTTGGAAAGGAAACGCCTATTTTCACACGCATTTTTTGTTTCTATCATATCATATCACATTTGTCGTGTATACTATGCAAAATATAGAATTTTTTTTTATAGAATTCAGAGAATGTATCAATATAATATAAAAATTTTTTTATTTCATGGCTAACAAGACTAATTACGATTTATAATACGATAATATAATTTATAAATTTCGTATTCGAGTAGTAGAGATAATAATTGTAATAATAAGCTAAATATGCCATGGATAGTTTCTAATAAAAATAATATCTCCAGTCTCAGACGATTATCCTGACTTGATAGATGAGAATAATTTTTACGATTTTGAATATATTCCAAATTGCAGCTGTTCTACATTGCGAATAAAGCGGTCCTATAGGCTTGGAAGGACCCTTGTTGCCCGGCGACACTTCTTTCCAACAGCGAACGCCACTTTCATCTCCTCGATGATAACAGTGTTTCGATGTTTCGTCGCAGGGGTGTCAGGATATTCTTCTCGCGTGGGAGGGAGAGGGTAGAGTCGAGGGGATATTCTTCGGTGTCATCGCCGGCTTCGTTGTCGACGACGGCCACTAGAGACTTTAACAAGCTTCCTCGAGTGTAGCCTTCCTCGCGAGTAAGGAGAATAAGGGTAACAGAGTCGCGTGAACATGGTCGCGTTTCTAAATTGCGCCTCCATTCCGCTAACGAACCCACCTTTTCGCCTCGTCCTTAATGCCCTTCCACAATACGTTCTACCCTTCGCCGCGAGCGCTCCTCGCGAGACGAATAGATGATTCGTGGACCGCGTTCAACCAACCGGCTGTCATCGTGCGTTCTAAAATTTGAGAAATATATCGAAATCGGATGGATGATGTTGTAAAATTCACAAAAAAAGCGAAGATTATAAAAATTTAAACGACTAATCATCGTATTCTAAAATTTATAAATTATCGAAATCGAACGTGAACGATGGATTCAGTAAAATTAAAAAAAAAGGTGAATTCAAAGATTCTAAAAATCTAAATGACTAATCATCGTATTCTAAAATTTAAAAACTATCGAAATCGAACGTGAACGATGGATTCAGTAAAATTAAAAAAAAAGGTGAATTCAAAGATTCTAAAAATCTAAATGACTAATCATCGTATTCTAAAATTTAAAAACTATCGAAATCGAACGTGAACGATGGATTCAGTAAAATTAAAAAAAGGTGAACTCAAAGATTCTAAAAATCTAAACGACTAATCATCGTATTCTAAAATTTAAAAACTATCGAAATCGAACGTGAACGATGGATTCAGTAAAATTAAAAAAAGGTGAACTCAAAGATTCTAAAAATCTAAACGACTAATCATCGTATTCTAAAATTTAAAAACTATCGAAATCGAACGTGAACGATGGATTCAGTAAAATTCAGAAAAAAAGGCGAATTCAAAGATTCTAAAAATCTAAACGACGAATCATCGTATTCTAAAATTTAAAAACTATCGAAATCGAACGTGAACGATATATATTGTAAAATTAAAAAAAAAAGGCGAACTCAAAGATTCTAAAAATGGAAAAAAATCGAAATCGAAGGTAAAAACGCCGAGTATTCTAAAATTTATAAAGTATCGAAATCGAACTCGAACGATAGACGATACTT
>NW_006263305.1:262363-265273 GCF_000469605.1 Apis dorsata | reverse complement strand
AAAAAAAAAAAAAAAATGGAAATCGAAGGTGTAAACGAGTATGATCCATATCGTGGATCACCTCTCGAAAATTAAAAATTCGATATGTTCGATCGTAGAGAGAAAGAGAGAGAGAGAGAGAGAGTGGTGGGTACGGTTGAAATCGAGGCACGTGTTTTATTTTATCGTAGAGTTGGTCGAGAGAGTGGTATTACTGGGCGGTTCCGCCCTGTCACCCTGGGCCATACAGCGTGATCCGTTAACGGTGAAACATCGCGTCGCCCAACAGACGGGATGCCCTGGTAACGTCGAGGCTGACGATATCGCACCGTGCCTTCGTTTGCGAACCTTGGAGGAGCTTCTCGCCGTACATTTGGACCCGCCGAGATTCACCTCTGGATTTGCTCCTTTCGTCGATGGGGCGGTCATGCCTCCGCCGATCAATCAGGTATCTCCCCCTCGTTCCTAGAAAAGAAAAACTTTTTCCTCCCTCTTTTTACGCGCAAGCGGAACGTTATCCTCTTTTACCTCGAGGAATTAATACAACTTGTCGAGGAGTTGTGATCCAATAGGATATATATATATATATTTTTCTCTTTACGAGAAGGACGTGTCGTGAGGGATGAAACTTATCTACTCCTTATTTCCGCTTGCTTTCTATCTTATCGTTGTATTATTGTCTTCCTACTATCGGGATGAATCTGAGCAGAAGAGACAGTTTATTGCGAGCAATATCTTTCCGAAGGTAAATACGTCGAAATAAATACGACGTTGAAATGTAATCTTCTTACGAAAGAACTTACAAACGCAATATAACAATATCGAGGAATTTGAGGGTATTTGGAAAAATTACGTATTAACGAATCTCGAAAACTTAATTTTAAAATCGCGATTTTTAAATTGAGCCCGGAATCTCCATCGACCGAATTGCCAATAATTGCTCTCTGCAGAAAGAGAAAAAGAAAAGAGAAAAAAAAATGTAAAAAAGAGAATCTGTCGAAAATCGCGAGGCGTGTCGACCCGCTCGGTCGTCAGTGGACGAGGAGACGACACGTGTAAGCGATGAGTTTGTTAATTGAACCGACAACCGACTGACAGATGTCGAGCGATGGAACAGCCTCTGGTATTAAGTTCCAACCTCCTCGCGTCTCCTCCGTTAATCGATCCTTTCTTTTCTCTTTCTCTCTCTCTCTCTCCCTCTCCTTTCCTTTTCGAAAATCGATCGAGAGTGTGTATCGGTAGGATTGCTCGTCGGTCAACTTTTAATTAAAAGCCATAAAGTACACGGTGTAATTGCAATTAACCATCCGTGCAATCGTACCTCGATCGATAGTTGCCCGCAACTTCCCTTTCGTGGGCGTCGACTTGATTGCGCGCACACACAGAAAGAGAGAGAGAGAGAGAGAGAGAGATAGAGAAGGAAGATCGATCGAGGATTCACTTCGACAACCTTCAACTCTCGAATTTTTCCTGTTTCTGGTTGCGAAGAATTTCCAGCCAACCGCCTCCTCGTCGGGTCTGATGCCCCTCGTTCCCGGCCCGGGAACCGAGTTCGCTAATTTCGGCGATCGAGACCTGATGCTCGGATTGACGTCAGAGGAGGCATGGGTCAACCTCACCGACGAGGATCTACAGGTAAGCTTAAGGAATCTTCCTTCGTTTGTATTGCTGTTTACTCGAAGGGTGCAAGGGAAATCGGGACGATCGATTTCTCGGATCCATTTTTGAATTACAATCGGGTATTGGATGAAAATGGGAGAGGGGAGGGGATATTTGAATGTTACGTTTTCTTTGGGATGGGAAAGTAACGATGTAACGTTTATCACGGAAAAATAATTTAGTGAGAGATACAGGTTAGAAGAAGAGATTACAAGATATATTTTAAATAATAATTTATTTACGTCAGAATTTTAATTAAAACGAATCCCCAAAATCCGACGAAGGATGGGGAGTTAATTGGATAATAAATTATTCTTTTTTTTTCCGGTTTTCAGCTTGTTACATCATGGAGATTTAATTTTTAGAAAATGATACCGGTTTTTATTATGATTTATTATTTCATTAAAAGTGTACATAACGTAAAAATATGACTAAATATGACAAATATTTATCATTTGAATCCCTAAAAATCTGAACGGTAAATTAGCAAAAAAATTATTGTAGCAGGCAATTAACTTAGAAAGTGGTTCGAATTTGATAAACGCACGGTAAATTGGAATTTACTTGAGAATTGGAAATGGCATTCTAAAGAAACAGATGTTAAAATAAAAGAATCATTGACAAGTCGAATTATACATCGTGTAAATTTCTAATACGAAGTAATTACTTTAAGTTTGATTTTCGAAAAATTTATCCATAATTTATAATGATTTAAATTAAAGTAAATGTTTTAAGATATTATCCGTTATAAAATTGAAGCTTAAATGCTTCTTAATAAATTTACAAAAATGTACAGTTATCCAATTAATTGTCTGCCTATATTTTGTTCAATTATTGTTTAAAAAGAGGATTTATATAAGAGTTTTAACATATACTTATTAAACAATTATCTTTCATACATATAAAAGCGAATTTTCATTCACAGTTAATACACGTATATTCGAACCACTCTCGACGATTGCATTTTCCCATATACACTTTTCCCCAATTTCTCTCATTCTTAAAAGAAAAATTATAGAAAAATAGAAAAAAATATCCCCCCTCCCTCCACTATCCACGAATACCCTCGAAAACGAGATTCGCTCTCTAAACGAGGGGACGAGCGAATAAAGAAAGTGGCCTGAAACGGAAACCGTGGTCGTGGATCGTTGAATTTAACTTTTAATTATCGCGCTTAACGAGATGCGAACTCGTTGGGATCGGTGCGCGCACCAGTCGATAATTGACGCCAACTCGATAAATTACTAATTAGCGGGGGCGGTGGCGAAACGC
>NW_006263305.1:259662-262011 GCF_000469605.1 Apis dorsata | reverse complement strand
CTCCTTGACAATTTGATAACGATCGGCCGTTTAGCGGCCGCTGCAGCGACCCATTGTTCGCTCGCGTACACCATAACGCGGCATCATCTCCGTTCGAGTCGTCGCGGCTCGATAATTTCCGGTTCGCCACCTTTCGTTACGCCGTTCTCGAATTTCAAATTGGAGCTTCGAGATGTCGTGTTTTCATTCGCGTTTGTGTCGTTTTAGCGTCGAAATACAGGGAGGAGGGGGAGGAAGAAGGGGATCTCGATTAACCGGTCGTCGCGATTACATCTAGATTCTAGATTATTCTAGATCGTCGAGGTTATGATTATGCGGTTCTGGTTTATCGAGGATACGAATATATATTGGGGAATTAAATTTTGGAGCGATTCTCCGCGTAATATACATTCGAAAGGATCGAAACTCTTGCACGTCAATTTTATATTCTTTTTTTCTTTTTGATTTGAGATTGATGGTTGGTTTGGAGAGTCATTACGATTGATATTATGTAAATTTTTCTATCATGTTCTTTTCTTATTTATTAATTGTTGATAGTATTTTTGGGTTACTTTTTGAAATTGATAGTTGTTGGATACTCTTTACGATTGATATTAGATTAGAATCATAAGTGAATGTTCAAAATGTGAGAAGAGGTTGTAATATTGAAAGCAGTTTGTAATATATCTTCATATTCTTTTTTTTTTATTAATTAACAATAATATTTTTGCAACAAAAATTAAGAAATCTTCCATATATTTTTTATGGCAAGTAACTCCTGTACCTGTTAGAATAACGCAACAATTTCTATATTTCTCCTCTAACTCCTCTAATCTCTTATTCACTATCACATTAACACATTCTTATTTTTTTTCGCGAAATCTTTCGTGATAACCTTACGATACTCACAATTCAAGATATTCCTCCATTCTCACGAGGATTCTTGGAAAAAATAAGTCTTTTCTTCCTCTTTCCTCTCTCCCTTTCAATCAATCGTGATCGAATATGATAACACAATAATTTCTATATTTCTCCTCTAATCTCTCATTCACTATCACATTACCATATTTATATTTTTCGAAACTTCGCGAAATCTTTCCATAACCTTACGATACTCGCAATTTAAAATACTCCTCCATTCTCACGAAAATCCTTGGAAAAAATAAGTCTCTATCTCTCTTCTTTCTTCCCCTCTCCCCCCCATGATAACGCAACAATTTCTATATTTCTCCTCTAACTCCTCTAATCTCTTATTCACTATCACATTCTTATTTTTCTTCGCGAAATTTTTCGTGATAACCTTACGATACTCACAATTCAAGATATTCCTCCATTCTCACGAGGATCCTTGGAAAAAATAAGTCTTTTCTTCCTCTTTCCTCCCCCCTTTCAATCAATCGTGGTCGAATATGATAACACAATAATTTCTATATTTTTCCTCTAATCTCTTATTCACTATCACATTAGCACATTCTTATTTTTCTTCGCGAAATCTTTCACGATAACTCACAATTTAATTTAATTTAAGGTATTCCTCCATTCTCATGAAAATCCTTGGAAAAAATAAGTCTCTACTTTTCTTCCTTCCTCCCCCTCTCCCTTTCGATCCATCAACCGAGGTCGATCGAACATGATTGCAGAACGGTCTGAACGAGACGAGGAGGGATCGGATCTTGCGCACGTACGTGCGGAACACGTATCGCTACCACCTTCACGAGATCTACTCGACCCTCCGTAACGAGTACACGGACTGGGAGAGGGGCGAGCAGAGCCCGTTGGCGATCTGCGACGGACTTTTGTCGTTGCTCGGCGACGGCCAGGTCGCGGCACCCCTTCTGAGGTTGGCGCTGCTGCACTCGGCCTCGGGTGGACGCGGCTACTTCCTCCACTTCCAGCTGGGCGAGAGGCCGAGCCAGAGGGGCGAGGAGGTGCCCTACCTCCTCGGCATACCTCTACTCCGGGGAGAGATCGCGTCCATTTTGATCGGCCAGGCCAACTACACCTCGGCCGACGAGAACCTCTCCAAACTGTTGGTCCACTACTTGGCCAACTTCGTGAGACGCGGGTGAGTCCAGCAGGCTTCTCTTTTTACCCCCTATTATTATATATGTATACATGTATGTGTTACGTTTGTCGAGCAGGATCGAATGGAAACCGACAACCGACGTCGTGATTCGATTCGCGTTGGAAAATAGCGGTGTAAGGGGTTGAAAGGGTTTCCTGAGAAATAACGGGAAACGTCATCAGCTTATACTTTTGGGGACTTTTGGGATTAACGCGTTACGTCGTTCGAGAGGTTTTTGTTTCTTTCCTTCCATTTTTCTGTACGTGGAATATATTCTTTGGGGATATATTCTTTTTGATTTTTAC
>NW_006263305.1:259127-259573 GCF_000469605.1 Apis dorsata | reverse complement strand
TTCAAGGTAAAAACGGTACGATTATCGTTTTTGATTTTTATTCGTTTTCTTTAAAGGAGGATCCTTCAAATTTGATCGAAAATTAAAATTGCTTAGCACGACAGAAGGGAAACAGTTTTCAAGGTAAAAACGGTACGATTATCGTTTTTGATTTTTATTTGTCTTCTTTAAAGGAGGATCCTTCAAATTTGATCGAAAATTGCGCTTAGCACGATAGAAGGGAAAGTTTTCAAGGTAAAAACGTAGTATTATCGTTTTTGATTTTTATTCGTTTCTTTAAAGGTGGATCCTTCAAATTTGATCGAAAATTGCGCCTAGAACGATAGAAGGAAAACAGTTTTCAAGGTAAAAGCGGTACGATTATCGTTTTTGATTTTTATTTGTCTTCTTTAAAGGAGGATCCTTCAAATTTGATCGAAAATTGCGCTTAGCACGATAGAAGGGAA
>NW_006263305.1:257782-258652 GCF_000469605.1 Apis dorsata | reverse complement strand
TTCAAGGTAAAAACGGTACGATTATCGTTTTTGATTTTTATTCGTTTTCTTTAAAGGAGGATCTTTTAAATTTGATCGAAAATTAAAATTGCGCCTAGCACGACAGAAGGGAAACAGTTTTCAAGGTAAAAACGGTGCGATTATCGTCGAGGAAGATGATTTTATTTGGTAATGATTCTAATCAGGATCGAAGGAAGGAGTTAGTGTTCGATCCTCCTTATCCGATTTCGTCTTTCCGATTGGATTAAATTTTTACGGTGGAAAATCATGAATAACGCATTTAATTGGATCAACAGTCGGGATGATTAAGTCTTCGGGCCAGTGCGCAAGGCAATTTCCATGCAAATACAATTTTACCCCCGCTCGGGCATCGACGCGAGCAATTTGAAGTTGGGAATAAAATTTCTGTCCCGTCTCGAAAATCGTATAATCGGAAACTTTCGAGCGTCTGTTGTTCGCCGTTTATTTATTTATTTATTTATTTCTCTTTGTCGAGAGATCAAAGAAAGGAGGGAGAGAAATCTTGGATTAACCACCGATTCCAAACCAAAATTGTAAACTCGTTTCACCAATCTCCTAGCGATATTTCTTCACTCCGGGAAGAGAGAACCCGGAAACTTAAAGTTAAAACCAAGAAGAAGAAGAAACTTTCCTCTTCCTATCGCGCCTCAACTCCGCGGGAAAGGAAAACTGTCTCGATATCGCGCCTCTCCTCCATCGATTACGCGGATCGCCCACCAGAAAAAACATCAACGTTTCAATTGACATCGTTCTCAAAACTTTAACCTGGTTCGCCCTCGAGAACTTTCCAAATTACCCAAAATCTACCCAATTGTTGAAAACAAAGATAAACACTTTATTAACTCCGTT
>NW_006263305.1:255742-257649 GCF_000469605.1 Apis dorsata | reverse complement strand
AAAAAAAAAAAAGGAAAAAATTGATTCGATTTGTTTCCAGGAAACGTTAAAAATTTTTAAGGATCTGTTCTGTTCTGGAAGAAGTTAAAATTAGAAGAAAGATCGACTCGAAGTTTGCAGCGATCACCGAAGCGTGGCGCCGTTCGCGGAAATATGGGGAAATCGAGGCGGGATTGCTAGGAATCCGGATAACGAAGTAAATGGCGGTGTAGTCGGCGCGAAGTTGGAAACTTGCAATGAGGGGGGGAGGTGGAGGGGGCTAGTTTCTTGTTACGTGCCGGTGGATTTGCCGAATCGAATATTAGGCAAAGTTAGACGTTCCTCCTGTCCTGGAGTAATGATTATTGGATTAAAGCTAGACGTATAATTTGATATGACGTGTTTCTGGCTTTCCTTGGATTCCGATCTCTCTTGGAATTGGATTCCAAGTGAAATCGATCCCGATTTCCCATTAGAAATTACAATCCTGGGAATATTATTAATCGGATCATTTCGAATCGTAATTTTGGATACCGTTCGATCCTTTTTTCCCTCCCCTTTAATTCCATTCCTATTCGTCAAACTATTCCCCTTAAAACTTCAGAAACTCGCGACCAAGATTTACTTCTCGTTCCGCCAAAAAGTTTCCACCTTGCGCCATCGCTTCTTAACGATCATTAAAATCAATTCAACCGTAATCTAAAATTCCACTTCTCGATTCCAAAGATTGGAACAGTGGTTCCAGTAATTAGAGATAATTGCGAGTAGTTTCTCGAGGATTCGTAACCCTTTCGATTTCGATCCTTTCGTTCCTTTCTCCCTCTCCCGTAAGAGAGAAGGGGTTGAAAGGACAGGATTATTTTTCATCGAGGCAGGGAAAATTTTCGGTTAGAAAATCGCGTAACGCGATTGATATGGGACACCTGGCTAGTGTTAGGAAGAGAAAGCCGGCCGTCCGGCCAACTCAATTTCGAAACGCAATTTCCGTTCCAGTTTCTCGTTCTTCGTCGCCTCTACGAATGGGACAATGGGAAACCGGGTATCGGTTCCCGGTGAAATAATTAAACGTATAGAGAGAAAGGGAGAGATGATTGTTTCTTTTGGTAGGAATTTTTTTTCACCACAAACAAATTGGCTCGCTTTTTTCGCTGTAGCAACAATTCGAAACTACTTCCTTGTCTTGCAAAACGTAACGAGGCTTCGTCTTCGAGATTAGATAGAGAGATTAGAGGTTTTATAGAAATTCTCTTTCATTCTCACACATACGTATATAGTAGGACGTTTCCTGTTAGGATTAATCTGTTATAGAATTTAAAGCTCATTGAAATTTTATAATGTTGCCAGCAACATTCATAATTGGTAGCTATTTGTTTTTCTTCGATACTTTATTTCGAATGTTTTGCGAACAGATACGCGAAATCACGTATAATAATTAAATATACTCATTCAGTTAAACCCGTAAATTTTTTATTTATTGTTTTCACTGCTACGATCGAATCGAAATTAAACGCTATCGTACGAAATGTAAGGAAAAGTTGGCTCGGCTGCTCCAAAACGCGACGATCGATGGAAAGAGAGAATTGACGTGTTTCAGAGATCCGAACGGAGCGAGCCCCCTCACATCGGGATCGGACGGGCTCCCTACCAGCCCTCCGTTCTGGGATTCGTACGACTCGATAAATCAGCTCTACCTGGAGGCCGGTCGCAGCACGGAGATGCGGTCGCATTACAGGGGCCACAAGATGTCCCTGTGGTTGAACCTGTTGCCGCAGCTCCATCGACCGGGCTACGAGATCAGCATGCGTCACCATCACCTCGCCGAAACCGCGACCCTCTACGAAGGCGTGGTGCGCCCCCAGACCTTGGCGCAACCGTTGCCGCCGCCTCCGCTTCCGGTTCCCTCGCCCACCGAGCCATCCTCCATCTCG
>NW_006263305.1:250457-254947 GCF_000469605.1 Apis dorsata | reverse complement strand
GCGACGATAACGACGACGAGAATCTTCCTGAACCCCCGCCGCCCCCCAAGGTGCCGGCCCCTAACGTGAATCTCTCCTGTCCAGGTATACTCAGGCAACCTGGCACACCTGGCAGCGCCAAGAAACGCGTTCAGATACAGGAGATTTCCGTCTGAGGATGAGAATTTCTTTCTTTTTTCTTTTTCTTTTTCTTTTTTTTTTTTTCCTCTCCTCCTCCTTTCGATCGTTCGATCGTCGAAACAAACGATCCCATCCCATCCTACCCCTCCGCTCGATCGTCGCTACTGCTGGCGGTAGTCGATCACATCGATGGTCTCGAGAGATGGTGTCGCGCCGTGGATCGATCACGAGAAGAGATGATCTGGCCTGGGATGCACGATGTGGTTTTGCATCGTTTTGCAGAAATAGGTGTTCGCGTGAAAAGGACGGGAAATAAGTGCACAAATCAGATGGCCTTAAAGGGAGAATTCGTGGGAGGAACGAAGGGAGAGGCAACTCTCGTCGGAGTCGGTCGAGTTCCTCCGAGTTCCCTCCGAGATTCGACGATGAATATTTTCCAATATTTCTTACCGACCTGAAATAGAAAACGAAAAGAAAAAAAAAAAAGAAAAAAAGAAAAAAAAAATGAAAAACAAAAAAAAGAAGCGGCGGCAAAAGATTCGAAAGAGAATCTTATCGGGGTGAATGTTCGACCGCGTGAAAATATTTCGTACAGAGTTTAAAATTAAACGGTCCTCGCTCGTCAAAATTCTTTCGAGGAGAGGAGCGTGTGTTCACCTTATCGAGTATCCGTAACATCCTTCCTTGAAGAAGAAGAAGGAAAGAGGAAAGGATGTTCCGAAAAAAGGATAAAAGTAGTGAAAGTGGAAGTGGCGGGAAAGAGAGAAGAAAGAAGGATATATGAGGAGAGGTGAACAGGGGGTCTCGTCGAGCATCGGTCGAATCGTTGCCGGGGGTCGTCGCGACGCTCGACGCTACGACGAAACGAGGGGATTGATATAATCTCAGGAACTGAAAAGACAAGGCGCGCGCCGAAGAGAGACCCGGCAGGATGCCTCGGGCTTCCTTTATCCGGATTTGTCGGAGCACTAAGTGGAATTATTCGAGGAATTGGAGGGCCTGACCTCGACTTTTTGGGTCTCGTGACTTTTTTTCGCGAGAGAGAGAGAGAGAGAGTGTATGTACGTATGTGTGTGTGTGTGTGTGTATACGAGAGGAATTGGACAGCTGATCAAGCGAAACGCAGGCCGAGCACGGAGAGGAGCCTGCTGATGCCAGAATCGGTGAATTTGAAGTTCTCGTCGGTATAATCGCGTGTGTTCTTTTAGCTACGAGAGAGAAGAGTGTGCGAGAGAGAAAGACATGGAGAGTGGAACTAGTGAGAGAGGATGCTTGCTAAGAACGATATATCTTTGTGAATCGTACGAGGAAATGTTGGAAACTGTGTGAGGGATCCATCCTGGATATTTTTTTCGTTTCCTCGTGGAGGCTGTTTATGGTTCCTGTTCAATTTTCGTGAGTTTGTAGTGACACGTCTGTTATTATGTATATATACATATATATGTTTTCGCGTTTGTTTGTTTGTTTGTTTTTGTAATTCTAGTATACAAAAGTGTTTAACGTGTTAAATTGTTCGTTATCGAAGTTCGATGGACAAGTGGATGAGTTAATTTATCGTTGAAAGAGGAATGTCGCGATATTTTTCTGCACGGAATGATAACAATTACGAAGTGAGCGTTATCACGAGATTTATTAATCTATTTATCTTTACTTTAATTTCCTTCGCAGGTGGATTAACAGGAAACGGATATCGTCGACTTTGAAGATTCGTGTGAACTCCAATTCGGGATGCAATTTATTTTTCTTTTTTTTTTTTTATCGAATTAAATTTTAAATCATCGACATAATTCATCACACAACGCAGAGTCGGTTCGAATATCTAATTTATTTAAACACGGTGCTCGCGTTAATTAATACGAAACGTAAGAGATTTTGGCGCGAAAGTGAAATAACGAAATTAGTTGGTAGGCAAGTGGAATTTCGAATCGGCAATTTTGAGAATGTCGCGAATGTTCTTGTTTCGAGTGTGTACCGTCCTCCCTGTGTTGACAAATGCCTGTGTTTACGAGCGAGCAACGCTCCTCGCTGTTCCCCATTGCCTCTCGAACAATTAGCCTTGATTACGTTTCGTTCGAATACCGGAACTAAGTTAGATTCGTCGAGTTGATAACAAAAACACTCGTCACCCGCGCGCCTATTTATTCTAAAACGATTTCGATCGATCGGATTTCGAGAATTCGATCAACGATCAAGATTCGTTAATTTTGAAACTATGGAAATCATCTGTGACGATTTAAACGAAGAAGTAATTTTATAATTTTAAAAAACAGTTTTAAATTTAAGTTTTAAACTTAATCCCGATATTAAGTAGTAATAGGCAGCAATCGATCGGACGTAAAAGTGACGAGGCATTAATTCTTTGCAAATTAAAATTAAAATTAAAAGTTGAACGACGATATGATATTTTTCTTTATCCCTTATATTTGAATCTTTAATTTGGAATTTAAAATGTGGAATGTATCTTTGAATCGATGCTCCTTTGCAAAGGGTTAATATCAATAAACGTGAGTTTCTACGTTTTAATAAAGAATCTCATATTTTTTTTTCTTTTGACGTATTTAAGGAAACGATTCCTCTTTCGATTCCATCAACGCACGAATCTTTCTCCCTCGATACGCTACTCCCTTTCGAGATATTCTTCCATTTTCCATCCACGAAAAATATATATATATATAAGATATGCGGCGGAAGTGACGATCGATGCCGGAAACGGGAGACAGATGAGTGGCGACACGTAAAAGGAAAGGCGAGGAAGTTGTAAGAGCGAGGGAGAGGAGAAGGAAGAAAAAGGGATAGGAAAAGAAGATGGGCCAGCCATAAAATCGGAGGAAACGCCCTTGACAAAATTCGTGCGTCTTTGGAATGATTCTATCGATCCTCGAATCTCGAACGAAAGAGGCGAAGAGAAGAGAAAGAGAGAGATGTTGCGCGTGTGTGCGTGGAAATGCGAAAAATTGCAGGTATGAAGAGAAGAATGAGAGTGAGAGAATGAGAGAGAGAGAGAGAGAGAGAGAAAGAAGTTGGAAAGTCCTGTCGTTGAAAACTCTGGTGTCGATTCGTCGACGAATCCTCGATTCCTTGGTCGAAAGATCGGAAATTTCGTTTCTCGAGCGATGAAAGATGAAAGAAAAATCTTTGCCATTTTGTGGAAAAATTGGCGATCGAGGATTTTTCGATGGATCGACGAGGCAACGACGTCTTCGAGCGTCATTTACATACAGAATTAAACGAAGGCATGCACACGTATACACATGTCTGACACGTAACACGTAACACGGATGCGAGGGAAACATGGTGGAAACACACACGAGGTACACACGTACACGATTATCAATGTTTGGAATGTTGGGATTTGTTTAAATAAATAATTAAAGCATTTAAAGCGTAAGCGGATTGGTAATTCATGGATTCAGATTCCTCTTCTTCCGTATCTGTGTCTTCTTCTCTCTCATCTTTTTATCCTTTCTTCTTCTTCTTTTTACAAATATTTATCTTTCTACATTTATCTATCTCGTATAATTTGTTTTTGTTTTTTTTTTCAAATCGTAGAATTACACGGATGCTATCTATTTGTTTGTTTGTTTCAACTTTTTTTCAACGATTGTTTTTCAACGATTTTCAACTGATCCTTCGTTTCTCGTCGAATTAGGTAAGTGTTAATTTATGTGTTATCTCGTTACGCTTAGATCCTCATCGAATAAAAAATCAAATAAAAGTTTCTTTAAACAGATTTCTTTCGATATAAAGAAATACACAAGTTCGATAAATTTTCACAAAAATATAAACACTTTTCGAAAAACGAGAATTCCTCCCGAATCAAACCGCTTCCATCTCTCTAAATTTCACCTCAAGAAAGAAAAGAAAGTAAGGCGAAAAAGGGAAGAAAGAAACCGGGGTTGTAAAAACGAGAACAAAAACGGTAACACCAAAATAAATTCCGACTCTTTAGAGCTCAAACAAGCTGTAAGAAACGGCTCGAGAGGAGTGAGGAGATAACAAACGAAATCCAAGGAGAGAGAAAGAGAAAGAGAGACCCAACTCTTCCTCTCCCACCACCCCTCTTCCCTTGCCCCACCGACGAGGCAACAACCACGATTTTCGATCACGCTGAAACAGGCCCGTTCCCTTTCCAGGATCACCACGCCACCTTTGCCAGCTGCCACTGAAAACCACTCGAGGAGACACTCGATGTTTTAGGGTAATGGAAATTCCTCCCCTCCCCTCGCCGCTCTCCCTCTGGAACGAGCAATCTCGAGGATCGTTCCGTGCCTATATATCGCGCGACTTCTTGCCAAAGTGCCACGCGCGACGAACCTCTCTTTAAAGTGTAAGCGTGGCGAGTGTGTGTACGATAGGGGTGGGAAAAGTTG
>NW_006263305.1:249324-250071 GCF_000469605.1 Apis dorsata | reverse complement strand
GAGAGAGGGATCGTTTGATTTTTAACGAAGTTGAGCTCAAACGTCCATCCAAGGGAGAGTGTTACTTTTCTTTTCTTTTCTTTTCTTTTTGACGAGGAGAGTAGGAGGAGGAGGAGGATCACCCATTGTTTATTAATTCGTAGTTTTAGCGGAATTTTTGTTTTATTAATTTGGAGGGAGGGGTCGAAGAATTGTTTCGTTCGTCGGAGAAAGAAGGGCTGTTGAAATTGCTTTATGGAAATTCAGTTTGGTAATTTAATTTCGATTACAGTACATATGTGCGTGAGAGTATTAAAATCACGTTTCAACTCTTTCCAAATCCTTGCCGCGACGGAGATCCCGCAAGGGGTAGATACAACACCGCTCGAAAGTTTTGGGACAGGCATTACGCCCGAGATCTCGAGGAAATTAGGTAACCGTAGGATATTACGTTGTTGTACGTAGCGTCGCGACTGGGGCAGATGCCAACCAGTATTTCGGCCAACGGCCCCCGCGAAATTGTCGTGTACTCGAACTGTGTAGCAGGGATAATGATCGATCGTGTTCTCGCTTCCTACGCACGATTGAACCAACCTTAAACCGAGCGTTTAATCAATTAAGGATAAAAACGAGACGCGGAATAAAATGTAAAAGAAAGAGATAGTTTTCTCGCGCTTCTTCTCTCCCTCTTTCTCTCGCCACTTCTCCTTGAGCGAGACGCGTCTCCCCTCCTCTCCCACACGGCGTCGGTGGAGGCTCGTATTGACG
>NW_006263305.1:249112-249315 GCF_000469605.1 Apis dorsata | reverse complement strand
CTCGTGGTCTTCCTTGCGGAGGGTCGTCGAAGCTCGAGCTTTAATGGGGTGCTTCCCGCCTCTTGAGGGCCGAGCCAACGAGATCTGCCGCGGGCTCAAGTATAATTAGTCGTGGCATCGTACGGTCCATGGCGTGGAGCGAGTGTACGGATATATATCTCTGTATTGCCCCTATAACGCCGCTCGACTCGAATGTATAAATC
>NW_006263305.1:246158-249014 GCF_000469605.1 Apis dorsata | reverse complement strand
AGCTCAAACGTCCATCCAAGGGAGAGTGTTTCTTTCTTTTCTTTTCTTTTCTTTTTTTTTTTGAAACATTTATACCGTTTTCACGTTTGATCGTTACGTAGGTAACGAAGAAGCTTGAAATCGAATTGAAAAATTTTAAGGTTCGTATTATTCGAGATAATTCGAGATAAGAAGTAACGTTCGTTTTTTGTTAGTTTTGGGGAGATAATGGTATATTAATTTTTTTAGACCAAGTAATGAACATCGTTGTGAACGAAACAACGGCGTAATTTTACCGTTAATTAGAACTCGAGAAAATACGAAAATAATTCTAGTTGTGTTGTAGTTCGATGGATTAATATTTCTAATGAGCGTTTTAAAAAAATATAACGAAAGGTTCTATTAATTGCGAAATTATCATACGCTAATATCGTTAGTTTTGCTTCAAGCTTCGAATTTAAGCAAATTGAGCAATAGTTTCAAATCATGTTCCATCGATGTTGTTTAACAGTTAGTTAAATTATTTAATCTCGAGAAAAATTAAAACAATTTGCAAGATATGCAAGTCGTAGAACAAAAATGTTACAGTATCCAATTTATCTTTTTAACGTCATGTCATTCAACGTAATTCCCTACGTGTTTCATTAAAACAGAATCTTAGCTTCATTTAAAAATCTTGTCCTCTTGAAAAAATTTAACGTCTCCTAAAGTTAATTCCATTCCATCTTTTTTCCATCTTATCTCGGCTAATCTATCCGTTACATTGCTGTTTGAATAGACAAAAAAAAAAAAAAATCACACGAATCCACATCGTTGAACATCGGTCGAAATCTCGAGTAGGAAGATTGGGCACAGGGACAATCAGGGTGGAAGATGGCCGCGAGGATGATTCGGGGGCGTGACTGGCCCGATATCGTCGAGATCGATCATCTTTGTCCGTTTCCTCAACCAGTCATTCTCCTCAAGTTTGTCTCAAGTTTGTTTGCCAGGCAGATATTGGGAGGGTGGGCGCGAATGTTTGTAGCGTTTCTTTGTTTCCGCAGACGTGACGATTGTTTGGCAGTGCGACCAAAGGGATGCAGGATGGGGATGGCCGCGTGGGGACGGTTATGAGGTCTTGGCAGATGAATTTTAGCGGTGGGGTTGCAAGTTTAATTGGAATGTGGGAGGAGCATTGTGGCCTGGTAAAGTGAATTTCAGGTGAGGATAGACGCTGATATTTGATAGTTTGGAGAAACGGATATTCGTGAAAATATAGGAATTTAGCGGATAAATTGTGATTCTCTAATTTTAAATCTCAACGTGATTTTCACGCGAAAGCATCTATAGAATAAATTATATGTATTATTTTTCAGTAAGTTATTGATCAATAAGTTATTCGAGTTATTGAATAGAAGTGGACATTTTCTATTATTTTTTTCCTCTCTTCTATTTTTCTTTTTTTTTTTCGTTTTTCGGCCTGATTTATTTCACGAGATGCACATTTACGAGGGAGGAAATAGATTCTAGGTTTAGAGGAGCTGACTGATGGCCTCATTTTTACTTTAATTAATCGTCGACGTTAAGTAGCGTTGCAAAATAAAAGACGAATAAACGGCTCGTACGTCGACTGTAAAGCGCTATCGATTAGAAGAACGCTCTCCATTATCGATGCACGAATAATTATTATCGACGAAAAAGTAGGAACGAATTGTCTAAAAATATGTAATATCGTGTCTCCATACGCGAAGTATAGACGATATTTATCTATATTCTGCATCGTGAAATCCATTCGAAAAGGAAATACGAATGAACATTATCAAAATCTATGAAATTAATCAAGAATATAATTGTACAAATAGTCAACCTTTTTCATCCTAAGAAAATTATGCCTAAGATCATGACAGATTCATAAAATATACGAAGAGTATAAAATCGAGAAGAAACAATTAGTATCTATTCAAATTATAATTAAAAAACTGTGTAATAAAAATCACTCTGGAAACCAGAGCAATAACCATTTATTAAACCATCATTTTACATATCATTCCAAATAAAAATCAATCGTGATTTGAATTACAGTCGAGTTGTAGAGACGTAAGAACGACAGAATTGGGGATAAATAACTGACACGAGCAAATGACAATTGCCTGCAAAGAATAATTCAGATGCTTGGCAGAATTATATATAAAATTGAAACATTCTTCGCATATCGGATGATACACTCCATTCCATTACAAAATGTTATAAAATTTCTACTTGTGTAAAAAAACTTATCGTCTCTTTTACTCGAAAAGAAGAATTCTTTTCGAAATGAATTCGATGCGAAAAGGTTATCATAGAGGAAGGGTTTAAAAAGAGTTTCGATACGCGTATATCTATTTTCGTGGAATTATCAGGAAGAATTAAGAAGTCCTTGGAAGAGCGCGATAGAGGGAGAGAGAGAGAGAGCAGTCCGTCTTTTGAAACGAGCGCACCGAGTTTGAAGCGTTTGGCGGTCGTTCACGAGCAACATACTGGGCGTGTGGCGATAACGCCGTTGCTATGGATATATCACCTCTTTTTACGATAGCGTGAAAGGCATTTTTGAAATAAAATCCTCGGCGCTTTACTGCCGCTAAAGAGTGCATTGTGATTCTTACGTAGGAAAACTTCGTTTCACAGTTCTTTGAAACGGGATTTTTTTCTCGTTTATACGATGATAAATAGAAACGAGTACACGGTGAAGAGTAGTCACGAAGCCGCGAGCCTTTGGTCAAATCTCCGCTTCTTGAAATGCTGGTGCACAATTTATAAAATTAATTAAAATGTACGTGTGTGTTGTAATAATTTTTTTTAAAAAATGTGTTGTTCGTTACATTTCCTAGTGATCAGTGAAATGCATCGAATGGTTATTTC
>NW_006263305.1:242686-245892 GCF_000469605.1 Apis dorsata | reverse complement strand
TTTTTTTTTTTTGCTTTACGAAGCGTACGATAAGAGAAAAAACTGGAAAGCGGTAACACTCCAACATCAGGATCGCGTAACTTCTCTTTACGATGGCGTAAAAAAAAAAAAAAAAAGAAAAACACTTTTGACACGAATCTTTTACATGTCAAGAAACATAAAGTTTAATACGAGGATAAATCGTAAAATCGTTTTGTTTGAGAATGGATGGAAACTCGTGTCTTGCTCAAGTCTCAAAGGAGCTTGGAGGAAAGTTGAATGTCGATATTTGAATCGCGCGTACAATTTGGCCAAACATGGCGGAACGAAAAAAGAAAAAGAAAAATCGACTCGTTGAAATTCTAAATTCTATCGCAGGAATGTATATATATCTATTCAATGTAACCCAAAACATAGGAATTTGTGTACGGGGACGTTGTATCGTTGTTTCGAACGCGTTTAATTCGTAAATTGTGGTCGATTTTCGATTCGAGAGAGAGTTATGTTCGATTGTGCCGTTATCCATTAGTATTACAATTAGGGAATAATTGGTTAATACGCGTATACATATTATACCATATTCACGATTTTGCGGGCAAAAGCCTCGGTATCATTTGATTGATACAATTTCTTTTCAACCAGCTTCTCAACCACGTTATATACAATATTTAAAATTCACGATACAAATCCAACGTAACATAATTCGTTCGAAGTTATTTGTTCACACCCGCGATTACCCGCGAATATTTCAATTTCGTGGAGTAGTGGAATTCGAATTAGTTACTCGTTAACAATGAATGAACAAAATCTTCGAGACGAATAATAACATATTTCTCGCCTTATTTCCCATCCTCGCTCCGTTGTGTCTCTTCGAAATAAATTCGTTTCGACGAATTTCGCGAACGAATCCCTCTTGGAGGCGTGGATAATTAGATAATCGGGGGTGGCGAACGCGAAGGGTTCGCCGTTCATTGCCGGTGCTTGGCCGATTCGATAAAAGCCGAGGGTATAAACCACGCCCGTCGTTACACCTAACAAAGTAGATTAACGCGGCCCCCGTGGCGCTCTCGGCGCTCCATCTCGAAGCTTCATCCCCTACGAAGGAAGAGGAGGTTCCTCGCCTCTTCTTCCTCGTTTCACGGGATAACCGAACAAACTTGGCGAGAAAATTGTTTTCAGGCCAAGCTTGTGTGCCTTGGCGAGGCTAATTGTTAAGGTAATACGTATAGAGAGAAAGATGCTTCTGGATTTTTAGGGTTTTTCGATGGTCGTTTCTTTGAGAAGTGGGGCTATTGAAATGATCGAGGAATTTGGAACGATTTGTTGGAATATTGTTTATCGTGTGTACAGTTTTAAATCGTATTCATAAATGGATACAATCTTTTTTAGTGAGTTAATAATTAATAAGGAAGCTTGTTGCTCACGGTTTAAAATAATAATCGTAAGTAATTGTGTTGTAGTATCAATTACAATAGTTACGAACAAATGTTATTCAAGCATCTTAATAAGTAATTATACTTAAAGTAACTTTATTTTAGAGATTTTTAGTTGTTAATATTTAATTCTGATCGCTCATTAGGAGAGGGAATTTTTTTTTTTAAGGCAATTTTCTTTTCCTTTCTTTTTTGAGAGCTTCGAGTTCTATTCGAATCAAGGAAGAGTTAAAGAGTTAATGCATTTGTTAATGGATTTTGGGGAAGTTTGTTGCTCGTCGGAATACTTTTTTTGAAACAAATTTCCCTCCCTTTTTTCGAGAACAACTCAGAAAGTCAGAAACTCAGAAACATTTATTGGAAATGTATAACTTTCTGATCGCATTCGATTGGAGAAAGAGTCGGAACGTACACACGTACCAACTCTCTTAAGAGGTTAAATGGTAATTGGAAAGCGATGAAGCGAGCCGTTTGATCGAATTTGTCACTCCCGTTCTTTCTTCCTTTTTTTCCCCTCCATTGATAACCAGTAAAACGATTGGCGGGAAGGGGAAAGGAGGGGAAAAAAGGAGAAATCGGGAATGG
Organism: Apis dorsata; assembly: GCF_000469605.1. Classification (NCBI taxonomy): domain Eukaryota; kingdom Metazoa; phylum Arthropoda; class Insecta; order Hymenoptera; family Apidae; genus Apis; species Apis dorsata. The sequence goes on along the minus strand of NW_006263305.1, from coordinate 243,895 downwards.
AAGAGGGGAAGGGGGAAAAAAAACGGATCGACGGATGGAATGACAGAAGCTCGATGAAGGTTGAAACGACATCGGTATTTTCCCTCGATTTATATCACGGAAAAATGAAAATTCTCTTTCGGTTATATTCTTTCACGGGCCGGCAAGCTAGATTCAACAAGGGTCATTTAAACCGTTCGACCAACCGTCGATTTTCATTCGATTCGGCCATGTGTTTCGCGCGCGCACACGCGTACACACACACACACACGAGAGAAGAAAATGAGTGATTACTGGGAATATATCAGGTGGGAACGCGTGTCCCCGGAATGGAACGTTTCATTCGTCAAACGGGGGACAATATTGTTCCGAATCCGAAGGACTGGGTTGCTCCCTTTTCTTTCTTTTTTCTTTTCTTTTCTTCTCTCTCTCTCTCTCTCTCTTTTTCTCCTTGCTTCTCCCACCTTGAACAATGGAATCTGAAATACGGGAACGGCGGGAAACTCTGTTGGCCTTCCCCCTTTTGTCACCGTTATTCTTTGGAAACGTCGATAAAATCGCGATAGTTTGTTATTTCAACGAACCACTGTTGCTTAATTAATAGGGGAAGGGGGAGGGATTGGTATTAATCGCTGGTTTGAATTGTTCTTTGATTGGGAATTTGGAGAATTTAATGAACGAGAGTTTAATGAACGGTATTCGAATTTTTCTTTCACTTTCGTTTTAGGTTTTATTTTTTTAAAAACGGTTCTTAAATGGATTTGTAATTTTTATAAAAATCATAATGGTAAAAATATTTGTTAGACGTTCGAATACATATCTTTTAAATTTAATAAGGTTTCCTTTTTTAAAATAAAAATTGCAATGTTGTTGATTGATTTTTGTTAATAACTTAGTTTTCGATCTATCTTTTTAACATAGTTTTCATTATTTTTCCATTTAATTCGATGAAGCCAGCGTTCATGAATTATTGAATTATTTCTGCAGCTTTCTTTTTGTGTTTAAAAGTTTATTTTTGCAAGAAGAGGCTTTATGAAAAGGTATAAAAAAAAGTAGATACTATTGAAACTTTAGACATTACGAAATACTGTTAAACTAAAAAAAAAAAAAAAAATGTAGTCCATTCAATTTGATTCACAATAGAATTCTGCGAATCCTTTATTTTAACGTTCGATAGAAGCGAAGATAAAATGGAGCTTTCAGGTTAATGCAATTCTTGCATACGCGTAT
>NW_006263305.1:241178-242464 GCF_000469605.1 Apis dorsata | reverse complement strand
TTTTTTTTTTTTTTTTTTTTTTTTATAGACTTTAAATATCGATGTTTGTAATTTTAACGTGTCTCTATTCATTTGATTAAAAAACGATTCGATATTATCAGATTTAAAGTGTGAAATGTGAAACGGACGATAGATGATATCTTTTGGACGATAAAATTTTCAAAATTTATAAATCTTTTCTCCGAATAAAAGCAGAAAAGCATAGGATTATAATTATAGAATAAAATTTAAGAAGAAAGGAAGAAAAAATGAAAGTGACAAATTAAAAAAAATTTATAGCATAGTTGTCTGGTCTTGATCGATCGTGATCATCTTGTTGAACTTAATTGTATCCTCAACCTAAGAACTAATCTCCTCTTTAAAAGAGAGTTTATTCTTCTTCTAGAACACTACTTTCCTAGAAGATGTTACAAGAAGATAGTTTGTTCTCCCAATCGATTTTGATTTACCGAAGAATTCACGAGTCATCAGTGTCGATAAAACTGCTGACAACTTATTTATTTTACGTGGAACCATGATTCTTTTTTCCTTTCTAATTTTTCTTCTATTTTTATAACTTATTATTTTGATTATAATTCAGTCTTTATTTATCTACAAATAAAATTACAATTGTTTCAATTAATAATATTTCAAAATCATTTTGATTAAAAATAATTTAAATCACATCAAAGATTTTGATATAATGAATGCATTATTAAATGATAATATCATTAACAAAATTCTCCAATTATTCTACATAATGTATGGAGAGGTTTAATTTATATTTGTATATACGATTAATTATAAATTCACTGAAAATTTGATATAGAATTCTTTTAAAATTTATCTCAATCAAGAGATGCCATAATGAAATTTTTAAATTTTGCATTATTCCATATAAACATATGAATACATATAAAACATAAATACAAATAAAAACGTTCGATCAGGGAAACAAATACAACGATACATACAAATTTAATCAGATTTTCTTATATAATCCCATATTAAATGTTGCTCTTCTTCCAATATTAATTATAATTAAATTTCAATCTATCCTTTTAGATATTATTAAATCTTCGTTATGAAATTCTTGCTATCATTATCCATATTATATCTATGTTATTATTATTATTATTATTATTATTATTATTATTATTATTATTGTTATTGTTACATTATTTCATCATTATTATTAAATCACATTATTAAATCTTCACTTTTTCACCCATATAAAATCATAATCTCCAGAGAGTATTCCATAACGTAATCAAAGAATCACTCATCATCATTCGATCTTTATCCTA
>NW_006263305.1:235338-240937 GCF_000469605.1 Apis dorsata | reverse complement strand
AAAAAAAAAAAAAAAAAAATCAACTCTCCTCCCTTTCCGAAATTCATCTCTTCGTCTCTTCTCTTTCTTTCCTTTTCAACGAATATCAGAGTTGTGCATCTTGTATTGAAATGACGGCACCTTGGAGCTATATCACGCGATGGAATTCCACGAGGAGCACCGCGAATCTTATCTCCTCCTCCATCCTTGATGGCGGTGATGGTGGCGGTGGGAGTGGTGGTGGTGCGATTTCCGGAAATTCGCGTAGAATGGCCCGCATCTTCACCGCGTTCCTGCACCTGTTGAATTGGGACATCGATCGGGGATCTCCCCCTCTCCCTTTCCCTCTTCCTCTCTCTCTCTTTCTCTCTTTCTCAGCAGATGAATGCGCGAGCTAAGAAGGGAAGGATCGACTTGGTTCTTCGACTCTCGAAGGCCACTGAATACAGCCATAAATTCTACGGTATACGAACTTCCCGACAGTTTTATCTGCTTCTTTCGTTGTTCCCCTGTGACATCGAAGTTAATAGCATAGAATCGTGGAAACCGTGCGAGACGGTATTTGTTGGGAGGTTTACAGAGTCAATTTCTGACTCTCTATATTTTTGGATATGATATTTTTCCATTTTAAGGGATTGGACATTTTTTAATTCTCCATAAGAATCGATATCTTTTAGTTAATAGTGTAAATTTGTAAAAATTTCATTATTTTATAATTAAAAATTCGTAAAAAGTAGGATTTAACGCGCAAAACGATATTTTTACATGTTTTCGCGTGAGAATATTTTATAATTTAACGTTTTTTTATACGTATATTTAAATGGTATCAATGATATATGTAGTGGTACGTAAATATATATTTTTATATTTCCCGCCATTTTTCGCGAAAACCAAACGTTCGAAACTTATCACGTGACCACTTAAAAAAAGAAACCACGGAAAACGTTCGACGTTGACAAAGGAAATTCCATAAGCAAATACGTGTCTCGTATCGACTATTCGTATCCATGTCGAATGTCGTTAGCGCGAAGAAATATTTCATTAGACAAAGGAATCGATAGACGCCATAGCTAAGGACGCGACACGGTGTAAACTCGGCGTGGCGGGGCGTCAGTGTAAATCGAGGCAGCATGTCGGTCGCGCGCGTTCCATCGCTCGTTGCTTCGATCACCGGTATTTCGTTTAATTTTTCGATTCGTACACGATCGAAATAATGCGTCACGTTTCCTGTGTTCGGATTTCGACTGTGCTTCTCAGTGAATTCATCGAAATCGTTGGAAATCGAGATATCTTGGATCCATTGTACGCATCTGGAAAAACTACACAGAAGAAAGGTTATGGTCTTCGTTTGGACGACAGAAGAGTGAGTACATTATATTATTTATTTACGTTCACTTCTTTCTTACGTTCGATAGTCAAAAGAAACTATGAAAATAATATTTATCAGATTAATTTAGAAATTGCGTGTTCATTTCAATGGAATAATATGGCAGTTAGTATGCTTAACTTTCTTTCTATATTGTTACATATATATTATAACATTTTATAAAATTTTCTAACAGTTTCTATTATTCTCTATTAGAGAGGAAACTGCAGTCAAGTAGACCTTTTTTAATTAGTGTTCAAACAGGTATAAATTTTTAAAATTGAAATTTCATTAATGATTGCGTGAAATAGTTCAAATTTATGAGATTTATCGTTGTCAGAAAAATTTTTGTACGTACAATGCAATAATCGATTGAGATAATTAATAGATTATTAGTTAAGAAACGTTTATTGCGTATTATTCGTTTTATGTTTCGCGAGATAAATTTCGAATTCCAGTTGATTGCTGACATTGAAACTACAAATAGATAGCGCGTCGATCGCAACGTAAAATTTTAACCGTTCTTTTCGAATGAAAAGACAGATGGTTGTTCAGGAATTCTTTAGCAATATTTAATATGTACTTTATGTATTAGACTTACATAATAAGTTATGACTTTCCTTCAACTTACATATGTGCTCGCATGGTTTTTATATTCTTCAAGTTCGATTATTTTTAATGATAAGATGAAAAGTAAAGACGAAAGATGAATCGGAAAAAAGATACAGATATTCGAAAAATTTTTCGATGGTAACGCGAGTTCGCGATAGATAGATAGTCACGTGTTTCGAAAAGAATCCTCCAAATCTGACGTATTTGTGTCATGGTATATGCAGCAAATACTCAATCGTGTCACGTTTCGAGTTCTAGAAGTGATACTTCAGGTTTGTACATAGACTAGCATTTCGCTTCCAATAAATTTCCACTTTGAACTTTCTTGCTCTTCGATGTAATATGATATCCGTATATAGGGACACATCAATACAATTTATATTAATTTGTGCAATTTACTTTTTTTTTTAATTCGAAGATCGAGAAATTCTTATTATTTTCGCTTATAAATTTATTAAAAAATGGTTTATTTATTTTAAATATTTTATTTTTACTATTATTTACTAAATCTACGGATTTAAATACCTAGTAAATTTAATCAGATAGACGAGAATATGTATATGTTTAGAAATATCGATCGATTAAGAATTAAAAAAAAATATACAAGTACTGTACATGTTTGTTCCCATCTGGTGCATATATCTACGCATCAGTTAGTGCGATTCTATCTGTTTAATACCATTGCATATATATACCATAATAGAATATTAGAATCATAATACAATATCAAGAATAATATCAAAAAATAGTAAATCTCAATATTAAATTAACACGAGTTACAAGAGATATATATATATCAATATATGATATATATTTCTTTTCACAAATTTATTTCAATTCCAATCCAGACAGTCCAATCCAAGTTCCAAGAAACTTTTCCACATGATTTGTTACATCTTTGAAACTCTCATACAAAAAGTGTAATCAGAGTATATAAGATACACGTGGAGTTCCGTTCGAAAGACTACACGTCCATCTCTGTATCTTCCACGTCAAATCCCACCTACAATCTCTTGGTAGCGAGCGTAGAATCAAGTTCCAACCTCCTCTCTCCATCCTTCAGTGACCACCACTTGACTTCCTATAATTTTGTTTACCCTTCACTTCCCGTATCCCTGTATCGTCTCTATCTGCGATTGCAGACGTGGTTTAGTTCATGAATTCCCAGCCCGTTGAAAAGCGATTTTCTTTTTTTTTCTCTTTTTGCGAAAAAATATCAAAGATTCACGATACGATGATATTAAATATTTTACATTTATCAATCAATTTATCTCTGGAAATCAAATTATTCGTACTTTATCGAATCTATCGAAAATGGATAAAAAAAAAAAAGGTTGAGAAACGCTGTTTTTTAGATCAAAACAGCGATTCTCTATTCACTCTTGGGAGAACGTGCACAAAGGGAAGAGAAAGAAGTGGATAAAGTGGACGGTTCACGCGATATCGAGGTCTCCATGGGATATTGCGACGAAGGAGAAATCCGACGTTTAGAATCAATTATTCGATCGAATAAAGATACCACGAACGACGATTGTGCGATTATATAGGCTCGATTCTTTCGCGTTTTATCTAAATTTCCTCGAAAATTTTCGCTCGGAGGATCCATGAATTCGTCGAATCGTGGTCCGGATGCACCGATACCGATAATCGCCACTCCATAGAATCGAATATTAAGCGTTATTTACCGGATGGAGGACGATTTGAAACCGCGGGAATTGTGCGTGGTTTTGTTTGGTGACCGCGTTTGGAAAAAAATGGAACTGGATGAAATCGATGGTGAGAATGGGGGCATTGTGGTGTACAGTTGAATTGGAATCGGCTGAGTTTTTGGAGGATTGGCTTTGTACAGAATGAAACTGTTTTAGATTTTTCAAAGTTGAATCGTTTGTGACACCGTGATCGACTATTTTTTTTTTTTTTTTTTTTTTTTTTTTTTTTGGAATTTTTTTTTTTTTTTTTTTTTTTTTTTTTTTTAGTTATGGAAATATTTTAGCTTTTTTTTTTTGTTTTGTTTAATGGATTATATACAACGTCCATTATTGTACGTTGTAGAATGTTTTGAAAAATTTCATCTTCCGATAAAAATATTTTAAAAGCTGAAAGTTGCGTAGATGCGAAATTTTATTATGAAATGCTGTCCAAAAATTTTCTTGCTACACACATTTTGCTGAATAATAAATGTTTGTATTAAAATTGTATGGTTTTTTTTTTATTTATGTAAAAATTATATTCCACAAGACACAAGAGTGTGTTTGAAAAATAATTCGAGTTCAAGTTGAAGCTAAAAGCTTTCCAAGTAAAATTGTATTTTTAGAATAATTCTCGAAAGTTATATTTCGTAAGGCATTAAATCATTATTAATTTTATCCCAAAAGTTTCCGATTAATTTCATTTTCTTATATCTTATTTTGAACTTAGTTATAATTCATGAAGTTACTTTTTAAAGTTTTAAACTAGCGTGTCAAACACGAAGTTGGGAGGACAGCTTTCAAACAATTGCCTCCTCAACTTTACACAACTCCTCCTTGATAAGACCAAGTTGTGTTGAAAGCATGTAGAATTCTGTAAATAAATTAGTGTCAGACCTAGCTAGCTTCATAAAATCAATATCGTGTCGGATACCAACGATCGTCGAAGAAAATTGCCCAAAAATTGTCATTTTCCAAAAATTAGCACCGATTTCGAATCAAAATTTTCTTCTTCTTCGTTTCTCAAACCAATTAAATAAACACAAAACGTAAAGATTCGTCAATTTTTAATATCTCAAATTTACATTACTTCTTCGATAACAAAATTTCTTCGAAACGATCTATATATAATAGCGATTGAAAAGATTCGTTAATTTTAAAATTTTCAATTCAAACTTTCTACAACACAACACACAATTTTTTACAACACAAAATATAATACAAAATACAATTCAGAATTCAAACTTTCTACAACACAACACACAATTTTTTACAACACAAAATATAACACAAAATACAATTCAGAATTCAAACTTTCTACAACACAATACACAATTTTTTACAACACAATACAATACAATACAAAATTCGAACTTTCTACAACACAACACACAATTTTTTACAACACAAAATACAACACACAATTCAAACTTTCTACAACACAACACACACTTTTTTACAACACAAAATACAAAGATTTGTTAATCTTCAAAATGCACGTATCAAATTTTCTACTATCTGTTATACTTCGATAAGAAAAGTGATGAAAAGTTCTCAAAAAAAAAAACATAAAAAGTAACCCTCTAATTTGATCGAATATTTAATATCGAATCGCAAGAGTAAAATCAACGAGGATACGGTGAGATTAGATAGAGTTGGATTATTAGACGCTTTCCGCATGAATTATTCGAGGAAAACGTGGGTCCTCGCCGCTGTTTCGCGGAATCAAACGATGATACGACGTTAATCAACGCGGTGCGGTTAATAACGTATAATTCATAGACGGAAACGGCAACGTTTCGGCACAGTTGGTTCGCCAAAAGCTTCGCCCACGCTTCATTATTTCTGTTTTATGCCCGCGGATGTTCGACACACACATTTTCGCGCGGAAACGAATTTCAACCCTCTAATTTGATCGAATATCCGCCAACGAGGATTTCATTAGCAACGATTA
>NW_006263305.1:229684-235056 GCF_000469605.1 Apis dorsata | reverse complement strand
ATATATATATATATATATATATATGTGTGTGTATGTGTGCGTGTCATGGAATCTCTATATTCGTCGAGTTCGATATTCGTTAGATTTTTTTTTTTCTTCTTCGATATTCGTTCAAAAGTCCATTATTCGTCACCAAAAAAATTTCACCACTCACTTTTCGCCATCACAGCTTTTCAATAAGTTCGATCCCCGATTAAAATTTTATTTATCCGACACTCGATTCCAGAACAGAGAACCAATTATTCCTTTCTTCGTTGATATTTTTTCGTCAATTCTTCGTCGAAAAAAAATTGGTATTCGATTATTTTATATATATTTGTTCTTCCGTATATACGTGGAGGTTTCACACTTTATTTCATAATTAAATAAAATATAAAAAAATCAAATACCAAAAATTATCGATTTAATAGATTATATCACGTATGTATATAAACTTTCGAAAACAATCGCGACACTCTATTGCACGACAACAAATGCCTTGATTCAAGGCTGAGAATCGATCGTTCCTTTTAACGAAAAATTGATTCTACATAATTCGTTTAGTTCGATATTAACGAATGTGAAGGTTCGATAAAAAAAAATGAAACGTGAAAATTCTTCCGTGTATTCTTTCGATAATTTTTTTCTCGAATACGTGTTGTTACGGAGAGATATAATGTATTCAGAAGGGACAAAAGCCACGTGGTTAAATATTAAAATCGTAGTCGTAGATTTAAAAAGACGCGAATAATTCAGTTGCGATTCGACTCACTGACCTGTTAAAATCGATAATTGTTTGGCAGTTATGTAAACCGGAACGTTTTAGAATTCGATTCCATGGAATTTACGTGTTATCGGATTTCCTGTGTAAATCGAGCGGATGAAAGGGAAGGGTTGAAAGGAGGAATCTTTATTTCGGTCCGACGAGTTTGTTCCAAAGAATTTAGAAATAGTTAAACGAGAAATTTTAAGCTTTAATTACAGTCATTACACGATAAAAATATATACCCAAACTTGATAAACCAAAAGCTAAAATAATAAAACATATCATTTCTATACGAAAACTATTCTCTCGTGAGAAGGAGTTAACAGCAACGACAACAAGAAGAAATTCCATTAAACTTTACGCATTACAAGTCGGATACCTTGACCAACTTTTCAGAATTACCACCCATATCCTTTCATATCTCCTTTCGCGTCTCGCAAAGTTGGGACATATAAACAATTCCTATTTTATTAATTAACGTCATCTAATTATACAATAGGAAGAAGCTTAATCCGTGCAAAACCTCGACCAAATCCGTGACCTAATTCCCATAATATTAACCAAAATATTAACCAACCAAAATATCAAATATCTCTGTTTAAATAAATTTCAACATTAATTCTTATCGCTGTGAACTGGGGCCGCGTTAAAAATAGTATATAATATGTTATTGGAAATACGAAAGGTCGGAAGGAAATAGGCGAAAATTCGGACACGTATCGCCGGTTAAGCGATACAAGGCTTGTCGATATTGGCAGCAGGGGCGATGCAAATGGCTGGTGGTGGCGAATGTTGGCAGCCAGGAGGGTAGGTTGCCGTTTGTCAGCGTAATACTGGAGTGACGGTGCGCGAGCACTGGGACAGGAGCGCGTGAAGGGCGAGTCTCGTTTCACTCGGGCACATCCGGGTTCTCGATATATAGGTCTATGGGTATTTGTGCCGTGCTAAGTTGCCAACCCGCATGCACGTATATTCCTGTCGCTCTGATCGAACGTCTGTCCGCGAGACAGAGTGGAGGGTGGAAAAATATATTCGATACGGATACGGGGTTGTGCGTCTCTCTTCTTGATGAAAAATTAAAATTGTGCCGAATTTGGAATATTTTTTTTTTAATCGTTGACCAATAGATTAAATCGTACGTTGTATACAGGTAAAGGAAATTTACATATGAAGGATATCAATTTTAGACGATGAAAATTTTAGTGAATTTTTTTTAATTGTGCAACAGATGAATTTGTGTAAGAGTAAAGGAAATTTAGATTTAGAAGATTAATTTTGGATCGAGGATAAAATTGATAAAGTAAAGGGAATTGCGTTTTGACATTGAAAATTAAAATTTTAGTGAATATTTTTTAATTGTGCAATAGATGAAATTGTATAGAAGCAAAGGAAATTTGTGTCTCGAGAATTAATTTTAGATTGATGATAAAATTGGAAACGTATCGTGTTTGAAAATTAAATTTAGTGATAAAGTTAAAATATATTTTGTACAAATTGTAACTAAATTCGAGTGTTCAAGCCAGCAAATATATTTATCTCTAGATAAAGGTACGTAAGTTCCACGTTGAGGGAAGATAAAGAATCGCATAAAGCATGAAAAATGAGTCTCCCTAAAGTATCATAGAGTTCGTGGGGAAAAGTGACCACGAGTGCCCCTTTTGGAGGGAAGAAATTGAATGCCGAGATTGGAAATCGTGTCTTTTTTCGACGATATAATATTGAAGAAATTCAATGTTTTTCTTCCACCATCCAACAATAATATATTAAATCCTCCACGTATATTTTTCTTTCCACGTGGACGGAAATAATAACATCCTACGTATCTTACTCGAACAAAAAAATTATAATCCTCGACGCAATTTTAATATTCCTCGATTCCACACGATTTCTATTATCCTCAAGCGAGTATATCTTTCCCTCCATTTTTAAATTAAAATTTTAAAACTTTCAACACCTTATCTTAGGTTGAGAATAAATGGCATTCTCATAGAAATTCCAACATCTCAAAGAATCTAAATTTCATCTTCAAAAGTAACAAAAATTGTTTTCATTACTTACCATTTTCATCGATAGAAATGAAAAATTAGGATAAATTGGCGGAGAAAATTCCGATATCACGGAGAGTTAACCGCGCTTCCTTCTCGCGCCTCTTAATTCGCCGGAATGGTAAATCGGGCGGCGTGAAAACAAATTGTCGGCAAAACAACGACGGTGCTAATTGTACCGGCGAACAGTTACAACGGTTATCGTAGCCGTGGGATAATTAAGGAGGGAGGGAGTTGTTGTTGTTCCTCGAATGCCGCGTTTTAAATAGGGATATTTAGCCTTAGACAACGGTAGAAAACGAAACACTCTTGATGAGATAAAAGACTGGCTGGCTCGATTTACGAATACATTTGCTTTTCGTTTTGTTTTTCATCGATCGTTTTATCCTCGTCGTTTCTTTTGTTGGAGAAAATAATGGGGCGCGTTCGATGCTTCTCGATGCAAAATTTTTCGGTTGCTCTTTTTTTTTTTTTTCTTTGTCCTCATGTGAAAAAATGTTTATCATAAATAATTTCCAAAAATCATTATCATAAAATCCTTCCAAGACGTTCGAACTTTTGTTGTCGCGATTTTTAATTCGATTTAAAACTTTATTTATATCTATTATAGAGAATTTATATTTCGATCAATTTTCAATCATGATTTATTTGAAGAAACGAAAGAAATATCGCACAAAATACAAGGTACAATAATTAGTAAAAAGGAGCATATATAGTTGAATGATAGTTTAAAAAATTACAAAAATTAAACTATCCTTCTTACTAATTATTCTTCGAAAATAACTCGACAAATAGAATCGTCGACACTTTGATCGAAATTGCTCACATTTTCTAAAACAATTCGAGTCACCAAACTCCTCCTATTCCTCGCTTGTCCACGAAGTCACTCCTCTCGAACGACAAATTTTCTGAAAGAGGAAGGAAGGAAGGGTTATATACCCTTCTCGAGAATCAATTTACCAATCCTCGTAATCCGCAATACGGGCGAATTACTTTCATTAAACGAGAAAAACGAGATACAGATCCCAGGCTTCGGTTTCTCTGTACAGCAGGTCTCGTGAAAGCAGAGCACGGCGTAAATTTCACGTGGAATTTTTCCACCCACCTCGTTCTTTATCCCAGCTTTGGCTCGCTCATAAACAGATCGTTTTAATTACGCTGGCCGCAGATGTTTCGCGAATTAATTTTCCCGCGTTGTTCACGATTCCCGGGGTAGAGAAACTTGGCCACTTCCTTCCTCGTCCCCCTCCTCTCCTCCTCTTTTTAGGCGCGAGACAGGCACGGATAGACGGAGTCTCTCGGAGTATATCGTTGGGGAAATTCTGGGAGGGGGGATCGAGTCTCTGGAACAGTTCTTTCCAGCGTTTTCTCCAACCAACGTGGAGGGTTGGTCCAAGTTTCCTTTTGTGCTCCCTCGTTTCCTTCGCTCTACATCACGTTGTACACCGTTTTACGGACGTAGGACGTAGAGGTTCTGCGAAAGGACACGGAAATGCTGGAAATTTATATTTCCCCGAAGTTGGCTTGACACGTTTCGAGGGGTGGGGGTGTAATTTGCGGTGTAAGAGGTTCGAGGGTTTAATTAGCGGTGGAGAGCGGTGGTCGGAAGAAGTTTTAGGAAATTTTAGTGAGTTTTTGTGTAAAAAAAGAAAAGACAGAGAAAGTTGAATCGAGGATATCAAGGTGGATTAAAGATTTTAGATAATCGAAACGGAAGGGATTTAGAAACTTTATAAAAATTATGTTTTTGTGTAAAAGTTGAAAATTGGATATTCAAGATGAATTAAGATTCTAAATAGCTTCTCGATGATTGGAAAAATATTGGAAAGTTTTTGAATGAAATTGAATCAAGTTGTGTATAAAAATTGAATTAGCCAAATGAAAGATTTAGGATGAATAAATTCGATCTCGAACGTAACGAATCTCACAGACGACATAACTGAAATTCCGATCTACGCTCATCGACTTTGATTCTTGATCTTCTTACTCTTTCTGACCACCGCATTCTTACTTAATTAAACTCCTATCCTCGTCAAAACTTTTCGAACTCATACGCATATCCACCATTTATACTTTTCTCTTCTTACCCCTTAATATTTATAAATTTTCGACGTGTTTTAACATCGAATAGTTCGCGATTCGAAAGTTTATTGCATATTTTGCATTATTCGCAAAATCGTTATTGAAATTTCATTATCAAATTTCCACACGTTGAAAGAAGACACGAGATTCATTCTAGGTAATAAATAATTATAAAACTTGAGGATCTTGTAGGAATCTGTTTCGATCTCGATCGTATTAAATTCCTGTTTGCGTGTGCTGCGCAAGCAAGCGCACGTATGATCGAAATGTTGTTTCACGGAATGGCTTGTATTTCTGGTATAACCGCATTTTGCTCGTGACAGGGTTGAAGGGGAAGGGTCATGGCGGTGTAACGGATAAAACGGGAAAATTGCTGTCTGGTTGAATAAACTGGAAGGGATTTCGAGCCCCCGTATATCCCAGGATATATATGTTTTATATTCCGAAAGGTATCGCGAAAAATATTTAAATGAGAATCCCTATTCCTCCGGCAAATCCTG